>NW_026267052.1:0-74458 GCF_000147395.1 Oryza glaberrima | reverse complement strand
AAAAACTCACTTCGTGATTCGCGCGGCGAACTTTTGTCAATAATGCCAATATTGGCATATATTGGCACACGTGGATGCGATGTTTTTGACCGGAATGAAAAAGTTCAAAAAGCAGCAAAACATGATTTTTGACATATTGTAGTGTATTGGGTGCGTTCGTGGCAAAAACTCACTTCGTGATTCGCGCGGCGAACTTTTGTCAATAATGCCAATATTGGCATATATTGGCACACACGGATGCGATGTTTTGACCGGAATGAAAAAGTTCGAAAAGCAGCAAAACATGATTTTTGGACATATTGGAGTGTATACTTCGTGATTCGCGCGGCGAACTTTTGTCAATAATGCCAAATTGGCATATATTGGCACACACGGATGCGATGTTTTTGACCGGAATGAAAAAGTTCGAAAAGCAGCAAAACATGATTTTTGGACATATTGGAGTGGCATACTTCGTGATTCGCGCGGCGAACTTTTGTCAATAATGCCAATATTGGCATATATTGGCACACACGGATGCGATGTTTTTGACCGGAATGAAAAGTTCGAAAAGCAGCAAAACATGATTTTTGGACATATTGTAGTGTATTTTGTGCGTTCGTGGCAAAAACAACTTCGTGATTCGCGCGGCGAACTTTTGTCAATAATGCCAATATTGGCATATATTGGCACACACGGATGCGATGTTTTTGACCGGAATGAAAAAGTTCAAAAAGCACCAAAACGGGATTTTGGACATATTGGAGGTACTGGGTGCGTTCGTGGCAAAAACTCACTTCGTGATTCGCGCGGCGAACTTTTGTCAATAATGCCAATATTGGCATATATTGGCACCACACGGATGCGATGTTTTTGACCGGAATGAAAAAGTTTCGAAAAAGCAGCAAAACGTGATTTTGGACATATTGAGTTTACTGGGTGCGTTCGTGGCAAAAAACTCACTTCGTGATTCGCGCGGCGAACTTTTGTCAATAATGCCATATTGGCATATATTGCACACACGGATGCGATGTTTTTGACCGGAATGAAAAAGTTCGAAAAAGCAGCCAAAACGGGATTTTTGGACTATTGGAGTGTACTGGGTGCGTTCGTGGCAAAACTCACTTCGTGATTTCGCGCGGCGAACTTTTGTCAATAATGCCAATATTGGCATATATTGGCACACACGGATGCGATGTTTTTGACCGGAATGAAAAAGTTCGAAAAGCAGCCAAAACATGATTTTTGGACATATTGGAGTGTAATTGGGTGCGTTCGTGGCAAAAACTCACTTCGTGATTCGCGCGGCGAACTTTTGTCAATAATGCCAATATTGGCATATATTGGCACACACGGATGCGATGTTTTTTGACCGGAATGAAAAAGTTCGAAAAGCAGCAAAACTGATTTTTGGACATATTGGAGTGTATTGGGTGCGTTCGTGGCAAAAAACTCACTTCGTGATTCGCGCGGCGAACTTTGTCAATAATGCCAATATTGGCATATATTGGCACACACGGATGCGATGTTTTTGACCGGAATGAAAAAGTTCAAAAGCACCAAAACAGTGATTTTTGGACATATTGGAGTGTATTGGGTGCGTTCGTGGCAAAAACTCACTTCGTGATTCGCGCGGCGAACTTTGTCAATAATGCCAATATTGGCATATATTGGCACACACGGATGCGATGTTTTTGACCGGAATGAAAAAGTTCGAAAAGCAGCAAAACATGATTTTTGGACATATTGGAGTGTATTGGGTGCGTTCGTGGCAAAAACTCACTTCGTGATTCGCGCGGCGAACTTTTGTCAATAATGCCAATATTGGCATATATTGGCACACACGGATGCGATGTTTTTGACCGGAATGAAAAAGTTCAAAAAAGCAGCCAAAACGGGATTTTTGGACATATTGGAGTGTACTGGGTGCGTTCGTGGCAAAAACTCACTTCGTGATTCGCGGCGAACTTTTGTCAATTAATGCCAATATTGGCATATATTGGCACACCACGGATGCGATGTTTTGACCGGAATGAAAAAGTTCGAAAAGCACCAAACAGGGATTTTTGGACATATTGGAGTGTACTGGGTGCGTTTCGCTGGCAAAAACTCACTTCGTGATTCGCGCGGCGAACTTTTGTCAATAATGCCAATATTGGCATATATTGGCACACACGGATGCGATGTTTTTGACCGGAATGAAAAAGTTCGAAAAGAGCAAAAACTGGATTTTTGGACATATTGGAGTGTATTGGGTGCGTTGTCGGCAAAAAACTCACTTCGTGATTTCGCGCGGCGAACTTTTGTCAATAATGCCAATATTGGGCATATATTGGCCACACTCGGAATGCGATGTTTGACCGGATGAAAAGTTCAAAAGCACCAAACGGGATTTTGGACAATTGGAGTGTACTGGGTGCGTTCGTGGCAAAAAACCACTTCGTGATTCGCGCGGCGAACTTTTGTCAATAATGCCAATATTGGCAATATTGGCACACACGGATGCGATGTTTTGACCGGAATGAAAAAGTTCGAAAAGCAGCAAAACATGATTTTTTGACATATTGGAGTGTATTGGTGCGTTCGTGGCAAAAACACACTTCGTGATTCGCGCGGCGAACTTTTGTCAATAATGCCCAATATGGCATATATTGGCACACACGGATGGCGATGTTTTTGACCGGAATGAAAAAGTTCGAAAAGCGGCAAAACAGGATTTTTGGACATATTGGAGTGTAATTGGGTGCGTTCGTGGCAAAACTCACTTCGTGATTCGCGCGGCGAACTTGTTGTCAATAAGCCAATATTGGCATATATTGGCACACACGGATGCGATGTTTTGGCCGGAATGAAAAAGTTCGAAAAAGCCAGCAAAACTTGATTTTTGGACATTATTGGAGTGTATTGGGTGCGTTCGTGGCAAAAAACTCACTTCGTGATTCGCGCGGCGAAACTTTTGTCATAATGCCAATATTGGCATATATTGGCACACACGGATGCGATGTTTTTGACCGGAATGAAAAAGTTCGAAAAGCAGCAAAACATGATTTTTGACATATTGTAGTGTATTGGTGCGTTCGTGGCAAAAACACACTTCGTGATTCGCGCGGCGAACTTTGTCAATAATGCCAATATTGGCATATATTGGCAACACACGGATGCGATGTTTTTGACCGGAATGAAAAAGTTCGAAAAAGCACCAAAACGGGATTTTTGGACATATTGGAGTGTACTGGGTGCGTTCGTGGCAAAAACTCACTTCGTGATTCGCGCGGCAACTTTTGTCAATAATGCCAATATTGGCATATATTGGCACCAACGGATGCGATGTTTTTGACCGGAATGCAAAAGTTCGAAATGGAGCAAAACTTGATTTTTGGACATATTGGAGTGTATTGGGTGCGTTCGTGATTCGCGCGGCGAACTTTTGTCAATAATGCCAATATTGGCATATATTGGCACACACGGATGCGATGTTTTTGACCGGAATGAAAAAGTTCGAAAAGCAGCAAAACATGATTTTTGGACATATTGGAGTGTATACTTCGTGATTCGCGCGGCGAACTTTTGTCAATAATGCCAATATGGCATATATTGGCACACACGGATGCGATGTTTTTGACCGGAATGAAAAAGTTCAAAAGCACCAAAAAATGATTTTTGGACATATTGGAGTGTACTGGTGCGTTCGTGGCAAAAACTCACTTCGTGATTCGCGCGGCGAACTTTTGTCAATAATGCCAATATTGGCATATATTGGCACACACGGATGCGATGTTTTGACCGGAATGAAAAAGTTCAAAAAGCACCAAACATGATTTTTGGACATATTGGAGTGTACTGGTGCGTTCGTGGCAAAAACTCACTTCGTGATTCGCGCGGCGAACTTTTGTCAATAATGCCAATATTGGCATATATTGGCACACACGGATGCGATGTTTTGACCGGAATGAAAAAGTTCGAAAAGCAGCAAAACATGATTTTGGACATATTGTAGTGTATTTGGTGCGTTCGTGGCAAAAACACACTTCGTGATTCGCGCGGCGAACTTTTGTCAATAATGCCAATATTGGCACACACGGATGCGATTTTGACCGGAATGAAAAAGTTCAAAAAGCACCAAAACGGGATTTTTGGACATATTGGAGTGTACTGGGTGCGTTCGTGGCAAAAACTCACTTCGTGATTCGCGCGGCGAACTTTTGTCAATAATGCCAACATATGGCCTATAGTGGCACACACGGATGCGATGTTTTTGACCGGAATGAAAAAGTTCGAAAAAGCAGCAAAACATGATTTTTGGACTGAGTTGGAGTGCTACACTTCGTGATTCGCGCGGCAACTTTTGTCAATAATGCCATATTGGCATATATTGGCACACACGGATCGATGTTGTTTGACCGGAATGAAAAAGTTCAAAAAGCACCAAAAAACGGGATTTTTGACAAATTGGAGTGTACTGGGTGCGTTCGGGGCAGAAAACTCACTTCGTGATTCGCGCGCGGCGAACTTTTGTCATAATGCCAATATTGGCATATATTGGCACACACGGATGCGATGTTTTTGACCGGATGAAAAATTCGAAAGAGCACCAAAAACGGGATTTTTGGACATATTGGGAGTGTACTGGGGTGCTTTCGTGGCAAAAACTCACTTCGTGATTTCGCGCGGCGAACTTTTGTCAATAATGCCAATATTGGCATATATTGGCACACACGGATGCGATGTTTTTTGACCGGAATGAAAAAGTTTCGAAAAGCACAAAAACTGATTTTTGGACATATTGGAGTGTACTTGGGGTGCGTTTCGTGCAAAAACTCACTTCGTGATTTCGCGCGGCGAACTTTTGTCAATAATGCCAATATTGGCATATATTGGCACACAACGGAATGCGATGTTTTTGCCGGAATGAAAAGTTCGAAAGGAGCAAAACATGAATTTTTGGACATATTAGGAGTGTATTGGGTGCGTTCGTGGCAAAAACTCACTTCGTGAGACGCACGGCGAACTTTTGTCAATAATGCCAATATTGGCATATATTGGCACACACGGATGCGATGTTTTTGACCGAATGAAAAAGTTCGAAAAGCAGCAAAACATGATTTTTTGGACATATTGTAGTGTATTGGGTGCTTTCGTGGCAAAAACTCACTTCGTGATTCGCGCGGCGAACTTTTGTCAATAATGCCAATATTAGGCATATATTGGCACACACGGATGCGATGTTTTTGACCAGAATGAAAAAGTTCAAGAAGCACCAAAACAGGGATTTTTGGACATATTGGAGTGTACTGGGTGCGTTCGTGGCAAAAACTCACTTCGTGATTCGCGCGGCGAACTTTTGTCAATAATGCCAATATTAGGCATATATTGGCACACACGGATGCGATGTTTTTGACCGGAATGAAAAAGTTCAAAAAGCACCAAAACGGATTTTTGGACATATTGGAGTGTACTGGGTGCGTTCGTGGCAAAAAACTCACTTCGTGATTCGCGCGGCGAACTTTTGTCAATAATGCCAATATTGGCATATATTGGCACACACGGATGCGATGTTTTTGACCGGAATGAAAAAGTTCGAAAAGCAGCAAAACATGATTTTTGGACATATTGGAGTGTATACTTCGTGATTCGCCGTGGCGAACTTTTGTCAATAATGCAAATATTGGCATATATTGGCACACACGGAATGCGATGTTTTTGACCGGAATGAAAAAGTTCGAAAAGCAGCAAAACATGATTTTTGACATATTGTAGTGTATTTTTGTGCGTTAGTGGCAAAAACACACTTCGTGTTTCGCGCGGCGAACTTTTGTCAATAATGCCAATATTGGCAAATATTGGCACACACGGATGCGATGTTTTTGACCGGAATGAAAAAGTTCGAAAAGCAGCAAAACATGATTTTTGACATATTGTAGTGTATTTTGTGCGTTCGTGGCAAAAACTCACTTCGTGATTCGCGCAGCGAACTTTTGTCAATTAATGCTTATATTGGCATATATTGGCTCATGTGGGTGCAATGTTTTGACCAGAATGAAAAAAATCAAAAATCCCCAAAACATGATTTTTGTAAATATTGGAGTGAATTGCGTGCGCTCGTGTCAAAAACTCACTTCGTGATTCGCGCGGCGAACTTTTGTCAATAATGCCAATATTGGCATATATTGGCACACACGGATGCGATGTTTTTGACCGGAATGAAAAAGTTCGAAAAGCAGCAAAACATGATTTTTGGACATATTGGAGTGTATACTTCGTGATTCGCGCGGCGAACTTTGTCAATAATGCCAATATTGGCATATATTGGCAGACACGGATGCGATGTTTTTGACCGGAATGAAAAAGTTCGAAAAGCAGCAAACATGATTTTTTGACATATTGTAGTGTATTGGGTGCGTTCGTGGCAAAAACTCACTTCGTGATTCGCGCAGCGAACTTTTGTCAATTAATGCTTATATTGGCATATATTGGCTCACGTGGGTGCAATGTTTTTGACCAGAATGAAAAAAAATCAAAATCCCCAAAACATGATTTTGTAAATATTGGAGTGAATTGCGTGCGCTCGTGTCAAAAACTCACTTCGTGATTCGCGCGGCGAACTTTTGTCAATAATGCCAATATTGGCATATATTGGCACACACGGATGCGATGTTTTTGACCGGAATGAAAAAGTTCGAAAAGCAGCAAAACATGATTTTTGGACATATTGGAGTGTATACTTTCGTGATTCGCGCGGCGAACTTTTGTCAATAATGCCAATATTGGCATATATTGGCAGACACGGATGCGATGTTTTTGACCGGAATGAAAAAGTTCGAAAAGCAGCAAAACATGATTTTTTGACATATTGTAGTGTATTTTGTGCGTTAGTGGCAAAAAACACACTTCGTGTTTCGCGCGGCGAACTTTTGTCAATAATGCCAATATTGGCAATATTGGCACACACGGATGCGATGTTTTGACCGGAATGAAAAAGTTCGAAAAGCAGCAAAACATGATTTTTGGACATATTGGAGTGTATTGGGTGCGTTCGTGGCAAAAACTACACTTCGTGATTCGCGCGGCGAACTTTTGTCAATAATGCCAATATTGGCATATATTGGCACACACGGATGCGATGTTTTTGACCGGAATGAAAAGTTCGAAAAAGCAGCCAAAACATGGATTTTTGGACAAATTGGAGTGTACTGGGTGCTTTCGTGGCAAAAACTCACTTCGTGATTCGCGCGGCGAACTTTTGTCAATAATGCCAATATTGGCATATATTGGCACACACGGATGCGATGTTTTTGACCGGAATGAAAAAGTTCGAAATGGAGCAAAACATGATTTTTGGACATATTGGAGTGTATTGGGTGCGTTCGTGGCAAAAACACACTTCGTGATTCGCGCGGCGAACTTTTGTCAATTAATGCCAATATTGGCATATATTGGCACACACGGATGCGATGTTTTTGACCGGAATGAAAAAGTTCGAAAAGCTGCAAAACATGATTTTTGGACATATTGGAGTGTATTGGGTGCGTTCGTGGCAAAAACACACTTCGTGATTCGCGCGGCGAACTTTTGTCAATTAATGCCAATATTGGCATATATTGGCACACACGGATGCGATGTTTTTGACCGGAATGAAAAAGTTCGAAAAGCTGCAAAACATGATTTTTTGACATATTGTAGTGTATTGGGTGCGTTCGTGGCAAAAACTCACTTCGTGATTCGCGCAGGCGAACTTTTGTCAATAATGCCATATTGGCATATATTGGCACACACGGATGCGATGTTTTTGACCGGAATGAAAAAGTTCGAAAAGCACAAAACATGATTTTTGACATATTGGTAGTGTATTGGGTGCGTTCGTGGCAAAAACTCACTTCGTGATTCGCGCGGCGAACTTTTGTCAACAATGCCAATATTGGCATATATTGGCACACACGGATGCGATGTTTTTGGCCGGAATGAAAAAGTTCAAAAAGCACCAAAACGGGATTTTTGGACATATGGAGTGTACTGGGTGCTTTCGTGGCAAAAACTCACTTCGTGATTCGCGCGGCGAACTTTTGTCAATAATGCCAATATTGGCATATATTGGCACACACGGATGCGATGTTTTTGACCGGAATGAAAAAGTTCGAAAAGCAGCAAAACATGATTTTTGGACATATTGTAGTGTATTGGGTGCGTTCGTGGCAAAAACTCACTTCGTGATTCGCGCGGCGAACTTTTGTCAATAATGCCAATATTGGCATATATTGGCACACACGGATGCGATGTTTTTGACCGGAATGAAAAAGTTCAAAAAGCACCAAAACGGGATTTTTGGACAAATTGGAGTGTACTGGGTGCTTTCGTGGCAAAAACTCACTTCGTGATTTGCGCAGCGAACTTTTGTCAATAATGCCAATATTGGCATATATTGGCACACACGGATGCGATGTTTTTGACCGGAATGAAAAGTTCGAAATGCACCAAAACGGGATTTTTGGACATATTGGAGTGTACTGGGTGCGTTCGTGGCAAAAACTCACTTCGTGATTCGCGCGGCGAACTTTTGTCAATAATGCCAATATTGGCATATATTGGCACACACGGATGCGATGTTTTTGACCAGAATGAAAAAGTTCAAAAGCACCAAAACGGGATTTTTGGACATATGAGTGTACTGGGTGCGTTCGTTGGCAAAAACTCACTTCGTGATTCGCGCGGCGAACTTTTGTCAATTAATGCCAATATTGGCATATATTGGCACACACGGGAATGCGATGTTTTTGACCGGAATGAAAAAGTTCGAAAAGCAGCAAACATGATTTTTTGGACATATTGTAGTGTATTTTGTGCGTTAGTGGCAAAAAACACACTTCGTGTTTCGCGCGGCGAACTTTTGTCAATAATGCCAACATTGGCATATATTGGCACACACGGATGCGATGTTTTTGACCGGAATGAAAAAGTTTCGAAAAGCAGCCAAAACATGATTTTGGACATATTGGAGTGCATACTTCGTGATTCGCGCGGCGAACTTTTGTCAATAATGCCAACATTGGCATATATTGGCACACACGGATGCGATGTTTTTGACCGGAATGAAAAAGTTCGAAAAGCAGCAAAACATGATTTTTGGACATATTGGAGTGCATACTTCGTGATTCGCGTGGCGAACTTTTGTCAATAATGCAAATATTGGCATATATTGGCACACACGGATGCGATGTTTTTGACCGGAATGAAAAAGTTCGAAAAGCAGCAAAACATGACGTTTTGACATATTGTAGTGTATTTTGTTGCGTTAGTGGCAAAACACCACTTCGTGATTCGCGCGGCGAACTTTTGTCAATATGCCAATATTGGCATATATTGGCTCACACGGGATGCGATGTTTTTGACCAGAATGAAAAAGTTCAAAAAGCACCAAAACGGGGATTTTTGGACATATTGGAGTGTACTGGGTGCGTTCGTCGGCAAAACTCACTTCGTGATTCGCGCGGCGAACTTTGTCAATAATGCCAATATTGGCATATATTGGCACACACGGATGCGATGTTTTTTACCGGAATGAAAAAGTTCGAAAAGCAGCACAAACATGATTTTTTGACATATTGTAGTGTATTGGGTGCGTTCGTGGCAAAAACTCACTTCGTGATTCGCGCGGCGAACTTTTGTCAATAATGCCAATATTGGCATATATTGGCACACACGGATGCGATGTTTTTGACCGGAATGAAAAAGTTCGAAATGGAGCAAAACATGATTTTTGGACATATTGGAGTGTATTGGGTGCGTTCGTGGCAAAAACACACTTCGTGATTCGCGCGGCGAACTTTTGTCAATTAATGCCAATATTGGCATATATTGGCACACACGGATGCGATGTTTTTGACCGGAATGAAAAAGTTCGAAAAGCTGCAAAACATGATTTTTGGACATATTGGAGTGTATTGGGTGCGTTCGTGGCAAAAACACACTTCGTGATTCGCGCGGCGAACTTTTGTCAATAATGCCAATATTGGCATATATTGGCACACACGGATGCGATGTTTTTGACCGGAATGAAAAAGTTCGAAAAGCAGCAAAACATGATTTTTTGACATATTGTAGTGTATTGGGTGCGTTCGTGGCAAAAACTCACTTCGTGATTCGCGCGGCGAACTTTTGTCATAATGCCAATATTGGCATATATTGGCACACACGGATGCGATGTTTTTGACCGGAATGAAAAGTTCGAAAAGCGAGCAAAACATGATTTTTGGACATATTGAGTGTATTGGGTGCGTTCGTGGCAAAAACTCACTTCGTGATTCGCGCGGCGAACTTTTGTCAATAATGCCAATATTGGCATATATTGGCACACACGGATGCGATGTTTTTGACCGGAATGAAAAAGTTCGAAAAGCATGCAAAACATGATTTTTGGACATATTGGAGTGTATTGGGTGCGTTCGTGGCAAAAACACACTTCGTGATTCGCGCGGCGAACTTTTGTCAATAATGCCAATATTGGCATATATTGGCACACACGGGATGCGATGTTTTTGACCGGAATGAAAAAGTTTCGAAAATGCAGCAAAACATGATTTGTGACATATTGGAGTGTATTGGGTGCGTTCGTGGCAAAACATCACTTCGTGATTCGCGCGGCGAACTTTTGTCAATAATGCCAATATTGGCATATATTGGCACACACGGATGCGATGTTTTTGACCGGAATGAAAAAGTTCGAAAAGCAGCAAAACATGATTTTTTGGACAATATTGGAGTGTATTGGGTGCGTTCGTGGCAAAAACTCACTTCGTGATTCGCGCGGCGAACTTTTGTCAATAATGCCAATATTGGCATATATTGGCACACACGGATGCGATGTTTTTGACCGGAATGAAAAAGTTCGAAAATGCGAGCAAAACTTGATTTTGGACTATTGGAGTGTATTGGGTGCGTTCGTGGCAAAAACTCACTTCGTGATTCGCGCGGCGAACTTTGTCAATAATGCCAATATTGGCATATATTGGCACACACGGATGCGATGTTTTTGACCGGAATGAAAAAGTTCGAAATGGAGCAAAACATGATTTTGGACATATTGGAGTGTATTGGGTGCGTTCGTGGCAAAAACTCACTTCGTGATTCGCGCGGCGAACTTTTGTCAATAATGCCAATATTGGCATATATTGGCACACACGGATGCGATGTTTTTGACCGGAATGAAAAAGTTCGAAAAGCAGCAAAACATGATTTTTGGACATATTGGAGTGTATTGGGTGCGTTCGTGGCAAAAACTCACTTCGTGATTCGCGCGGCGAACTTTTGTCAATAATGCCAATATTGGCATATATTGGCACACACGGATGCGATGTTTTTGACCGGAATGAAAAAGTTCGAAAA
This sequence comes from Oryza glaberrima, assembly GCF_000147395.1. Lineage (NCBI taxonomy): Eukaryota > Viridiplantae > Streptophyta > Magnoliopsida > Poales > Poaceae > Oryza > Oryza glaberrima. The sequence goes on along the minus strand of NW_026267052.1, from coordinate 63,103 downwards.
AGCAGCAAAACATGATTTTTGGACATATTGGAGTGTATTGGGTGCGTTCGTGGCAAAAACTCACTTCGTGATTCGCGCGGCGAACTTTTGTCAATAATGCCAATATTGGCATATATTGGCACACACGGATGCGATGTTTTTGACCGGAATGAAAAAGTTCGAAAAGCAGCAAAACATGATTTTTGGACATATTGGAGTGTAATTGGGTGCGTTCGTGGCAAAAACATCACTTCGTGATTCGCGCGGCGAACTTTTGTCAATAATGCCAATATTGGCATATATTGGCACACACGGATGCGATGTTTTGACCGGAATGAAAAAGTTCGAAAAGCAGCAAAACATGATTTTTGGACATATTGGTGTATTGGTGCGTTCGTGGCAAAACTCACTTCGTGATTCGCGCGGCGAACTTTTGTCAATAATGCCAATATTGGCATATATTGGCACACACGGATGCGATGTTTTTTGACCGGAATGAAAAAGTTCGAAAAGCAGCAAAACATGATTTTTTGACATATTGTAGTGTATTTGGTGCGTTAGTGGCAAAAACACACTTCGTGATTCGCGCGGCGAACTTTTGTCAATAATGCCAATATTGGCATATATTGGCACACACGGATGCGATGTTTTTGACCGGAATGAAAAAGTTCAAAAGCAGCCAAAACGGGATTTTTGGACATATTGGAGTGTACTGGGTGCGTTCGTGGCAAAAACTCACTTCGTGATTCGCGCGGCGAACTTTTGTCAATAATGCCAATATTGGCATATATTGGCACACACGGATGCGATGTTTTTGACCGGAATGAAAAAGTTCGAAATGGCAGCAAAACTTGATTTTTGGACATTATTGGAGTGTATTGGGTGCGTTCGTCGGCAAAAACTCACTTCGTGATTCGCGCGGCGAACTTTTGTCAATAATGCCAATATTGGCATTATTGGCACACACGGATGCGATGTTTTTGACCGGAATGAAAAAGTTCGAAAAGGAGCAAAACATGAATTTTGGACATATTGGAGTGTATTGGGTGCGTTCGTGGCAAAAACTCACTTCGTGATTGCGCGCGGCGAACTTTTGTCAATTAATGCCAATATTGGCATATATTGGCACACAGCGGATGCGATGTTTTTGACCGGAATGAAAAAGTTCGAAAAGCAGCAAAACATGATTTTTGGACATATTGTAGTGTATTGGTGCTGTCGTGGCAAAAACTCACTTCGTGATTCGCGCGGCGAACTTTTGTCAATAATGCCAGATATTGGCATATATTGGCACACACGGATGCGATGTTTTTGACCGGAATGAAAAAGTTCGAAAAGCAGCCAAAACATGGATTTTTTGACATATTGTAGTGTATTTGGTGCGTTCGTGGCAAAAACTCACTTCGTGATTCGCGCGGCGAACTTTTGTCAATAATGCCAATATTGGCATATATTGGCACACACGGATGCGATGTTTTTGACCGGAATGAAAAAGTTCAAAAGCACCAAAACGGGATTTTTGGACATATTGGAGTGTACTGGGTGCGTTCGTGGCAAAAACTCACTTCGTGATTCGCGCGGCGAACTTTTGTCAATAATGCCAATATTGGCATATATTGGCACACACGGATGCGATGTTTTTGACCGGAATGAAAAAGTTCGAAAAGCAGCAAAACATGATTTTTTGACATATTGTAGTGTATTTTGTGCGTTAGTGGCAAAAACACACTTCGTGTTTCGCGCGGCGAACTTTTGTCAATAATGCCAATATTGGCATATATTGGCACACACGGATGCGATGTTTTTGACCGGAATGAAAAAGTTCAAAAGCACCAAAACAGGATTTTTGGACATATTGGAGGTGTACTGGGTGCGTTCGTGGCAAAAACTCACTTCGTGATTCGCGCGGCGAACTTTTGTCAATAATGCCAATATTGGCATATATTGGCACACACGGATGCGATGTTTTTGACCGGAATGAAAAAGTTCGAAAAGGAGCCAAAACTTGATTTTTGGACATATTGGAGTGTATTGGGTGCGTTCGTGGCAAAAACTCACTTCGTGATTCGCGCGGCGAACTTTTGTCAATAATGCCAATATTGGCATATATTGGCACACACGGATGCGATGTTTTGACCGGAATGAAAAAGTTCGAAAAGCAGCAAAACATGATTTTTGGACATATTGGAGTGTATTGGGTGCGTTCGTGGCAAAAACTCACTTCGTGATTCGCCGGCGAACTTTGTCAATAATGCCAATATTGGCATATATTGGCACACACGGATGCGATGTTTTTGACCGGAATGAAAAGTTCGAAAAGCAGCCAAAACGGGATTTTTTGACATATTGTAGTGTATTTGTGCGTTAGTGGCAAAAACACACTTCGTGATTCGCGCGGCGAACTTTTGTCAATAATGCCAATAGTTGGCATATATTGGCACACACGGATGCGATGTTTTGACCGGAATGAAAAAGTTCAAAAAGCACCAAAACGGGATTTTTGACAATATTGGAGTGTACTGGGTGCGTTCGTGGCAAAAACTCACTTCGTGATTTCGCGCGGCGAACTTTTGTCAATAATGCCAATATTGGCATATATTGGCACACACGGATGCGATGTTTTGACCGGAATGAAAAAGTTCGAAAATGCAGCCAAACTGATTTTGGTACATATTGGAGTGTATGGGTGCGTTCGTGGCAAAAACTCACTTCGTGATTCGCGCGGCGAACTTTTGTCAATAATGCCAATATTGGCATATATTGGCACACACGGATTGCGATGTTTTTGACCGGAATGAAAAAGTTCGAAAAGGAGCAAAACATTGAATTTTGGACATATTGGAGTGTATTGGGTGCGTTCGTGGCAAAAACACACTTCGTGATTCGCGCGGCGAACTTTTGTCAATAATGCCAATATTGGCATATATTGGCACACACGGATGCGATGTTTTTGACCGGAATGAAAAAGTTCAAAAAGCACCAAAACGGGATTTTTGGACATATTGGAGTGTACTTGGGTGCGTTCGTGGCAAAAACTCACTTCGTGATTCGCGCGGCGAACTTTTGTCAATAATGCCAATATTGGCATATATTGGCACACACGGATGCGATGTTTTTGACCGGAATGAAAAAGTTCGAAAAGCAGCAAAACATGATTTTTTGACATATTGTAGTGTATTGGGTGCGTTAGTGGCAAAAACTACACTTCGTGATTCGCGCGGCGAACTTTTGTCAATAATGCCAATATTGGCATATATTGGCACACACGGATGCGATGTTTTTGACCGGAATGAAAAGTTCAAAAGCACCAAAACGGGATTTTTGGACATATTGGAGTGTACTGGGTGCGTTCGTGGCAAAAACTCACTTCGTGATTCGCGCGGCGAACTTTTGTCAATAATGCCAATATTGGCATATATTGGCACACACGGATGCGATGTTTTTGACCGGAATGAAAAAGTTCGAAAAGCAGCAAAACATGATTTTTTGACATATTGTAGTGTATTTTGTGCGTTCGTGGCAAAAAACTCACTTCGTGATTCGCGCGGCGAACTTTTGTCAATAATGCCAATATTGGCATATATTGGCACACACGGATGCGATGTTTTTGACCGGAATGAAAAAGTTCAAAAAGCACCAAAACGGGATTTTTTGGACATATTGGAGTGTACTGGGTGCGTTCGTGGCAAAAACTCACTTCGTGATTCGCGCGGCGAACTTTTGTCAATAATGCCAATATTGGCATATATTGGCACACACGGATGCGATGTTTTTTACCGGAATGAAAAAGTTCGAAAAGCAGCAAAACATGATTTTTTGACATATTGTAGTGTATTGGGTGCGTTCGTGGCAAAACACACTTCGTGATTCGCGCGGCGAACTTTTGTCACTTAATGCCAATATTGGCATATATGGGCACACACGGATGCGATGTTTTTGACCGGAATGAAAAAGTTCGAAAAGCAGCAAAACATGATTTTTGACATATTGGTAGTTATTGGGTGCGTTCGTGGCAAAAACTCACTTCGTGATTCGCCGGCGAACTTTTGTCAATAATGCCAAATATTGGCATATATTGGCACACACGGATGCGATGTTTTTGACCGGAATGAAAAAGTTCAAAAGCACCAAAACGGGATTTTTGGACCTATTGGAGTGTACTGGGTGCGTTCGTGGCAAAAACTCACTTCGTGATTCGCGCGGCGAAACTTTTGTCAATAATGCCAACATTGGCATATATTGGCACACCCGGATGCGATGTTTTTGACCGGAATGAAAAAGTTCGAAAAGCAGCAAACATGATTTTTTGACATATGGTAGTGTATTGGGTGCGTTCGTGGCAAAAACTCACTTCGTGATTCGCGCGGCGAACTTTTGTCAATAATGCCAATATTGGCATATATTGGCACACACGGATGCGATGTTTTTGACCGGAATGAAAAAGTTCAAAAAGCACCAAAACGGGATTTTTGGACATATTGGAGTGTACTGGGTGCGTTCGTGGCAAAAACTCACTTCGTGATTCGCGCGGCGAACTTTTGTCAATAATGCCAATATTGGCATATATTGGCACACACGGATGCGATGTTTTTGACCGGAATGAAAAAGTTCGAAAAGCACCAAAACGGGATTTTTGGACATATTGGAGTGTACTGGGTGCGTTCGTGGCAAAAACTCACTTCGTGATTCGCGCGGCGAACTTTTGTCAATAATGCCAATATTGGCATATATTGGCACACACGGATGCGATGTTTTTGACCGGAATGAAAAAGTTCGAAAAGCAGCAAAACATGATTTTTTGACATATTGTAGTGTATTGGGTGCGTTCGTGGCAAAAACACACTTCGTGATTCGCGCGGCGAACTTTTGTCAATAATGCCAATATTGGCATATATTGGCACACACGGATGCGATGTTTTTGACCGGAATGAAAAAGTTCAAAAAGCACCAAAACGGATTTTTGGACATATTGGAGTGTACTGGGTGCGTTCGTGGCAAAAACTCACTTCGTGATTCGCGCGGCGAACTTTTGTCAATAATGCCAATATTGGCATATATTGGCACACACGGATGCGATGTTTTTGACCGGAATGAAAAAGTTCGAAAAGCAGCAAAACATGATTTTTGGACATATTGGAGTGTATTGGGTGCGTTCGTGGCAAAAACTCACTTCGTGATTCGCGCGGCGAACTTTTGTCAATAATGCCAATATTGGCATATATTGGCACACACGGATGCGATGTTTTTGACCGGAATGAAAAAGTTCAAAAGCACCAAAACGGGATTTTTGGACATATTGGAGTGTACTGGGTGCGTTCGTGGCAAAAACTCACTTCGTGATTCGCGCGGCGAACTTTTGTCAATAATGCCAATATTGGCATATATTGGCACACACGGATGCGATGTTTTTGACCGGAATGAAAAAGTTCGAAATGGCAGCAAAACTGATTTTTGGACTATTGGAGTGTATTGGGTGCGTTCGTCGGCAAAAACTCACTTCGTGATTCGCGCGGCGAACTTTTGTCATAATGCCAATATTGGCATATATTGGCACACACGGATGCGATGTTTTTGACCGGAATGAAAAAGTTCGAAAAGAGCCCAAAACATGGATTTTTGGACATATTGAGTGTATTGGGTGCGTTCGTGGCAAAAAACTCACTTCGTGATTCGCAGCGGCGAACTTTTGTCAATAATGCCAATATTGGCATATATTGGCACACACGATGCGATGTTTTTGACCGGAATGAAAAAGTTCGAAAAGCAGCAAAACATGATTTTTGGACATATTGTAGTGTATTGGGTGCGTTCGTGGCAAAAACTCACTTCGTGATTCGCGCGGCGAACTTTTGTCAATAATGCCAATATTGGCATATATTGGCACACACGGATGCGATGTTTTGACCGGAATGAAAAGTTCGAAAAGCAGCAAAACATGATTTTTTGACATATTGTAGTGTACTTGGGTGCGTTCGTGGCAAAAACATCACTTCGTGATTCGCGCGGCGAACTTTTGTCAATAATGCCAATATTGGCATATATTGGCACACACGGATGCGATGTTTTTGACCGGAATGAAAAAGTTCAAAAAGCACCAAAACGGGATTTTTGGACATATTGGAGTGTACTGGGTGCGTTCGTGGCAAAAACTCACTTCGTGATTCGCGCGGCGAACTTTTGTCAATAATGCCAATATTGGCATATATTGGCACACACGGATGCGATGTTTTTGACCGGAATGAAAAAGTTCGAAAAGCAGCAAAACATGATTTTTGGACATATTGTAGTGTATTGGGTGCGTTCGTGGCAAAAACTCACTTCGTGATTCGCGCGGCGAACTTTTGTCAATAATGCCAATATTGGCATATATTGGCACACACGGATGCGATGTTTTTGACCGGAATGAAAAAGTTCGAAAAGCAGCAAAACATGATTTTTGGACATATTGTAGTGTATTGGGTGCGTTCGTGGCAAAAACTCACTTCGTGATTCGCGCGGCGAACTTTTGTCAATAATGCCAATATTGGCATATATTGGCACACACGGATGCGATGTTTTTGACCGGAATGAAAAAGTTCGAAAAGCAGCAAAACATGATTTTTGACATATTGTAGTGTATTTGGTGCGTTAGTGGCAAAAACACACTTCGTGATTCGCGCGGCGAACTTTTGTCAATAATGCCAATATTGGCATATATTGGCACACACGGATGCGATGTTTTTGACCGGAATGAAAAAGTTCAAAAAGCACCAAAACGGGATTTTTGGACATATTGGAGTGTACTGGGTGCGTTCGTGGCAAAAACTCACTTCGTGATTCGCGCGGCGAACTTTTGTCAATAATGCCAATATTGGCATATATTGGCACACACGGATGCGATGTTTTTGACCGGAATGAAAAAGTTCGAAAAGCAGCAAAACATGATTTTTTGACATATTGTAGTGTATTTTGTGCGTTAGTGGCAAAAACACACTTCGTGATTCGCGCGGCGAACTTTTGTCAATAATGCCAATATTGGCATATATTGGCACACACGGATGCGATGTTTTTGACCGGAATGAAAAAGTTCAAAAAGCACCAAAACGGGATTTTTGGACATATTGGAGTGTACTGGGTGCGTTCGTGGCAAAAACTCACTTCGTGATTCGCGCGGCGAACTTTTGTCAATAATGCCAATATTGGCATATATTGGCACACACGGATGCGATGTTTTTGACCGGAATGAAAAAGTTCGAAAAGCAGCAAAACATGATTTTTTGACATATTGTAGTGTATTGGGTGCGTTCGTGGCAAAAACTCACTTCGTGATTCGCGCAGCGAACTTTTGTCAATTAATGCTTATATTGGCATATATTGGCTCACGTGGGTGCAATGTTTTTGACCAGAATGAAAAAAGTCAAAAATCCCAAAACATGATTTTTGTAAATATTGGAGTGAATTGCGTGCGTTAGTGGCAAAAACACACTTCGTGATTCGCGCGGCGAACTTTTGTCAATAATGCCAATATTGGCATATATTGGCACACACGGATGCGATGTTTTTGACCGGAATGAAAAAGTTCGAAAAGCAGCAAAACATGATTTTTGGACATATTGGAGTGTACTGGGTGCGTTCGTGGCAAAAACTCACTTCGTGATTCGCGCGGCGAACTTTTGTCAATAATGCCAATATTGGCATATATTGGCACACACGGATGCGATGTTTTTGACCGGAATGACAAAGTTCGAAAAGCAGCAAAACATGATTTTTTGACATATTGTAGTGTATTTTGTGCGTTAGTGGCAAAAACACACTTCGTGATTCGCGCGGCGAACTTTTGTCAATAATGCCAATATTGGCAATATATTGGCACACACGGATGCGATGTTTTTGACCGGAATGAAAAAGTTCAAAAGCACCAAAACGGGATTTTTGGACATATTGGAGTGTACTGGGTGCGTTCGTGGCAAAAACTCACTTCGTGATTCGCGCGGCGAACTTTTGTCAATAATGCCAATATTGGCATATATTGGCACACACGGATGCGATGTTTTGACCGGAATGAAAAAGTTCAAAAAGCACCAAAACGGGATTTTGGACATATTGGAGTGTACTGGGTGCGTTCGTGGCAAAAACTCACTTCGTGATTCGCGCGGCGAACTTTTGTCAATAATGCCAATATTGGCATATATTGGCACACACGGATGCGATGTTTTGACCGGAATGAAAAAGTTCGAAAAGCAGCAAAACATGATTTTTGGACATATTGGAGTGTATTGGTGCGTTCGTGGCAAAAACTCACTTCGTGATTCGCGCGGCGAACTTTTGTCAATAATGCCAATATTGGCATATATTGGCACACACGGATGCGATGTTTTTGACCGGAATGAAAAAGTTCGAAAAGCAGCAAAACATGAATTTTTGGACATATTGGAGTGTACTTGGGTGCGTTCGTGGCAAAAACTCACTTCGTGATTCGCGCGGCGAACTTTTGTCAATAATGCCAATATTGGCATATATTGGCACACACGGATGCGATGTTTTTGACCGGAATGAAAAAGTTCGAAAAGCAGCAAAACATGATTTTTTGACATATTGTAGTGTATTGGGTGCGTTCGTGGCAAAAACTCACTTCGTGATTCGCGCAGCGAACTTTTGTCAATTAATGCTTATATTGGCATATATTGGCTCACGTGGGTGCAATGTTTTTGACCAGAATGAAAAAATCAAAAATCCCCAAAACATGATTTTTGTAAATATTGGAGTGAATTGCGTGCGCTCGTGTCAAAAACTCACTTCGTGATTCGCGCGGCGAACTTTTGTCAATAATGCCAATATTGGCATATATTGGCACACACGGATGCGATGTTTTTGACCGGAATGAAAAAGTTCGAAAAGCAGCAAAACATGATTTTTGGACATATTGGAGTGTATAGGCGTTCGGGCAAAAACTCACTCGTGATTCGCGGCGAACTTTTGTCAATAATGCCAATATTGGCATATATTGGCACACACGGATGCGATGTTTTTGACCGGAATGAAAAAGTTCGAAAAGCAGCAAAACATGATTTTTGACATATTGTAGTGTATTTGGTGCGTTAGTGGCAAAAACACACTTCGTGATTCGCGCGGCGAACTTTTGTCAATAATGCCAATATTGGCATATATTGGCACACACGGATGCGATGTTTTTGACCGGAATGAAAAAGTTCAAAAAGCACCAAAACGGGATTTTTGGACATATTGGAGTGTACTGGGTGCGTTCGTGGCAAAAACTCACTTCGTGATTCGCGCGGCGAACTTTTGTCAATAATGCCAATATTGGCATATATTGGCACACACGGATGCGATGTTTTTGACCGGAATGAAAAAGTTCGAAAAGCAGCAAAACATGATTTTTTGACATATTGTAGTGTATTGGGTGCGTTCGTGGCAAAAACTCACTTCGTGATTCGCGCGGCGAACTTTTGTCAATAATGCCAATATTGGCATATATTGGCACACACGGATGCGATGTTTTTGACCGGAATGAAAAAGTTCAAAAAGCACCAAAACATGATTTTTGGACATATTGGAGTGTACTTGGGTGCGTTCGTGGCAAAAACTCACTTCGTGATTCGCGCGGCGAACTTTTGTCAATAATGCCAATATTGGCATATATTGGCACACACGGATGCGATGTTTTTGACCGGAATGAAAAAGTTCGAAAAGCAGCAAAACGGGATTTTTGGACATATTGGAGTGTACTGGGTGCGTTCGTGGCAAAAACTCACTTCGTGATTCGCGCGGCGAACTTTTGTCAATAATGCCAATATTGGCATATATTGGCACACACGGATGCGATGTTTTTGACCGGAATGAAAAAGTTCGAAAAGCAGCAAAACATGATTTTTTGACATATTGTAGTGTATTGGGTGCGTTCGTGGCAAAAACTCACTTCGTGATTCGCGCAGCGAACTTTTGTCAATTAATGCTTATATTGGCATATATTGGCTCACGTGGGTGACAATGTTTTTGACCAGAATGAAAAAAATCAAAAATCCCCAAAACATGATTTTTGTAAATATTGGAGTGAATTGCGTGCGCTCGTGTCAAAAACTCACTTCGTGATTCGCGCGGCGAACTTTTGTCAATAATGCCAATATTGGCATATATTGGCACACACGGATGCGATGTTTTTGACCGGAATGAAAAAGTTCGAAAAGCAGCCAAAACATGATTTTTGGACATATTGGAGTGTACTGGGGTGCGTTCGTGGCAAAAAACTCACTTCGTGATTCGCCGCGGCGAACTTTTGTCAATAATGCCAACTATTGGCATCTATTGGCACACACGGATGCGATGTTTTTGACCGGAATGAAAAAGTTCGAAAAGCAGCAAAACATGATTTTTGACATATTGTAGTGTATTGGGTGCGTTCGTGGCAAAAACTCACTTCGTGATTCGCGCGCAAACTTTTGTCAACAATGCCAATATTGGCATATATTGGCACACACGGATGCGATGTTTTTGACCGGAATGAAAAAGTTCGAAAAGCACCAAAACGGGATTTTTGGACATATTGGAGTGTACTGGGTGCGTTCGTGGCAAAAACTCACTTCGTGATTCGCGCGGCGAACTTTTGTCAATAATGCCAATATTGGCATATATTGGCACACACGAATGCGATGTTTTTGACCGGAATGAAAAAGTTCGAAAAGCACCAAAACGGGATTTTTGGACATATTGGAGTGTACTTGGGTGCGTTCGTGGCAAAAACTCACTTCGTGATTCGCGCGGCGAACTTTTGTCAATAATGCCAATATTGGCATATATTGGCACACACGGATGCGATGTTTTTGACCGGAATGAAAAGTTCGAAAAGCAGCAAAACATGATTTTTGGACATATTGGAGTGTATGGGTGCGTCGTGGCAAAAACTCACTTCGTGATTCGCGCGGCGAACTTTTGTCAATAATGCCAATATTGGCATATATTGGCACACACGGATGCGATGTTTTTGACCGGAATGAAAAAGTTCGAAAAGCAGCAAAACATGATTTTTGACATATTGTAGTGTATTTTGTGCGTTAGTGGCAAAAACACACTTCGTGATTCGCGCGGCGAACTTTTGTCAATAATGCCAATATTGGCATATATTGGCACACACGGATGCGATGTTTTTGACCGGAATGAAAAAGTTCGAAAAGCAGCAAAACATGATTTTTTGACATATTGTAGTGTATTGGGTGCGTTCGTGGCAAAAACTCACTTCGTGATTCGCGCAGCGAACTTTTGTCAATTAATGCTTATATTGGCATATATTGGCTCACGTGGGTGCATGTTTTTGACCAGAATGAAAAAAATCAAAAATCCCCAAAACATGATTTTTGTAAATATTGGAGTGAATTGCGTGCGCTCGTGTCAAAAACTCACTTCGTGATTCGCGCGGCGAACTTTTGTCAATAATGCCAATATTGGCATATATTGGCACACACGGATGCGATGTTTTTGACCGGAATGAAAAAGTTCGAAAAGCAGCAAAACATGATTTTTGGACATATTGGAGTGTAGTGTAACTTCGTGATTCGCGCGGCGAACTTTTGTCAATAATGCCAATATTGGCATATATTGGCAGACACGGATGCGATGTTTTTGACCGGAATGAAAAAGTTCGAAAAGCAGCAAAACATGATTTTTTGACATATTGTAGTGTATTTGTGCGTTAGTGGCAAAAACACACTTCGTGATTTCGCGCGGCGAACTTTTGTCAATAATGCCAATATTGGCAAATATTGGCACACACGGATGCGATGTTTTTGACCGGAATGAAAAAGTTCAAAAAGCACCAAAACGGGATTTTTGGACATATTGGAGTGTACTGGGTGCGTTTGTGGCAAAAACTCACTTCGTGATTCGCGCGGCGAACTTTTGTCAATAATGCCAACATTGGCATATATTGGCACACACGAATGCGATGTTTTTGACCGGAATGAAAAAGTTCGAAAAGCAGCAAAACGTGATTTTGGACATATATTGGAGTGTACTTGGGTGCTTTCGTGGCAAAAACTACGTCGTGATTCGCGCGGCGAACTTTTGTCAATAATGCCAATATTGGCATATATTGGCACACACGATGCATGTTTTTGACCGTAATGAAAAAGTTCGAAAAGCAGCAAAACATGATTTTGGACATATTGGAGTGTATTGGTGCGTTCGTTGGCAAACACAACTTCGTGATTCGCGCGGCGAACTTTTGTCAATATGCCAATATTGGCATATATGGCACACCACGGATGCGATGTTTTTGACCGGAATGAAAAAGTTCAAAAAGCACCAAAACGGATTTTTTGGACAATATTGGAGTGTACTGGGTGCGTTCGTGGCAAAAACTCACTTCGTGATTCGCGCGGCGAACTTTGTCAATAATGCCAATATTGGCATATATTGGCACACACGGATGCGATTGTTTTTGACCGGAATGAAAAAGTTCGAAAAGGCAGCAAACATGATTTTTGGACATATTGTAGTGTATTTTGTGCGTTAGTGGCAAAAACACACTTCGTGATTCGCGCGGCGAACTTTTGTCAATAATGCCAATATTGGCATATATTGGCACACACGGATGCGATGTTTTTGACTGGAATGAAAAAGTTTAAAAAGCACCAAAACGGGATTTTTGGACATATTAGAATTTACTGGGTGCGTTCGTGGCAAAAACTCACTTCGTGATTCGCGCGGCGAACTTTTGTCAATAATGCCAATATTGCCATATATTGGCACACACGGATGCGATGTTTTTGACCGGAATGAAAAAGTTCGAAAAGCAGCAAAACATGATTTTTTGGACATATTGGAGTGTATTGGGTGCGTTCGTGGCAAAACTCACTTCGTGATTCGCGCGGCGAACTTTTGTCATAATGCCAATATTGGCATATATTGGCACACATGGATGCGATGTTTTTGACCGGAATGAAAAAGTTCGAAAAGCAGCAAAACATGATTTTGTGACATATTGGAGTGTATTGGTGCGTTAGTGGCAAAAACTCACTTCGTGATTCGCGCGGCGAACTTTTGTCAATAATGCCAATATTGGCATATATTGGCACACACGGATGCGATGTTTTTGACCGGAATGAAAAAGTTCAAAAAGCACCAAACGGGATTTTTGGACATATTGGAGTGGTACTGGGTGCGTTCGTGGCAAAAACTCACTTCGTGATTCGCGCGGCGAACTTTTGTCAATAATGCCAATATTGGCATATATTGGCACACACGGATGCGATGTTTTTGACCGAATGAAAAAGTTCGAAAAGCAGCAAAACATGATTTTTTGACATATTGTAGTGTATTGGGTGCGTTCGTGGCAAAAACTCACTTCGTGATTCGCGCAGCGAACTTTTGTCAATTAATGCTCATATTGGCATATATTGGCTCACGTGGGTGCAATGTTTTTGACCAGAATGAAAAAAATCAAAAATCCCAAAACATGATTTTTGTAAATATTGGAGTGAATTGCGTGCGTTAGTGGCAAAAACACACTTCGTGATTCGCGCGGCGAACTTTTGTCAATAATGCCAATATTGGCATATATTGGCACACACGGATGCGATGTTTTTGACCGGAATGAAAAAGTTCAAAAAGCACCAAAACGGGATTTTTGGACATATTGGAGTGTACTGGGTGCGTTCGTGGCAAAAACTCACTTCGTGATTCGCGCGGCGAACTTTTGTCAATAATGCCAATATTGGCATATATTGGCACACACGGATGCGATGTTTTTGACCGGAATGAAAAAGTTCGAAAAGCAGCAAAACATGATTTTTTGACATATTGTAGTGTATTTTGTGCGTTAGTGGCAAAAACACACTTCGTGATTCGCGCGGCGAACTTTTGTCAATAATGCCAATATTGGCATATATTGGCACACACGGATGCGATGTTTTTGACCGGAATGAAAAAGTTCAAAAAGCACCAAAACGGGATTTTTGGACATATTGGAGTGTACTGGGTGCGTTCGTGGCAAAAACTCACTTCGTGATTCGCGCGGCGAACTTTTGTCAATAATGCCAATATTGGCATATATTGGCACACACGGATGCGATGTTTTTTACCGGAATGAAAAAGTTCGAAAAGCAGCAAAACATGATTTTTTGACATATTGTAGTGTATTGGGTGCGTTCGTGGCAAAAACTCACTTCGTGATTCGCGCAGCGAACTTTTGTCAATTAATGCTTATATTGGCATATATTGGCTTACGTGGGTGCAATGTTTTTGACCAGAATGAAAAAAATCAAAAATCCCCAAAACATGATTTTTGTAAATATTGGAGTGAATTGCGTGCGCTCGTGTCAAAAACTCACTTCGTGATTCGCGCGGCGAACTTTTGTCAATAATGCCAATATTGGCATATATTGGCACACACGGATGCGATGTTTTTGACCGGAATGAAAAAGTTCGAAAAGCAGCAAAACATGATTTTTGGACATATTGGAGTGTATACTTCGTGATTCGCGCGGCGAACTTTTGTCAATAATGCCAATATTGGCATATATTGGCAGACACGGATGCGATGTTTTTGACCGGAATGAAAAAGTTCGAAAAGCAGCAAAACATGATTTTTTGACATATTGTAGTGTATTTTGTGCGTTAGTGGCAAAAACACACTTCGTGTTTCGCGCGGCGAACTTTTGTCAATAATGCCAATATTGGCAAATATTGGCACACACGGATGCGATGTTTTTGACCGGAATGAAAAAGTTCAAAAAGCACCAAAACGGGATTTTTGGGCATATTGGAGTGTACTGGGTGCGTTCGTGGCAAAAACTCACTTCGTGATTCGCGCGGCGAACTTTTGTCAATAATGCCAACATTGGCATATATTGGCACACACGAATGCGTTGTTTTTGACCGGAATGAAAAAGTTCGAAAAGCAGCAAAACATGATTTTTGGACATATTGGAGTGCATACTTCGTGATTCGCGCGGCGAACTTTTGTCAATAATGTCAACATTGGCATATATTAGCACACACGGATGCGATGTTTTTGACCGGAATGAAAAAGTTCGAAAAGCAGCAAAACATGATTTTTGGACATATTGGAGTGCATACTTCGTGATTCGCGCGGCGAACTTTTGTCAATAATGCCAACATTGGCATATATTGGCACACACGGATGCGATGTTTTTGACCGGAATGAAAAAGTTCGAAAAGCAGCAAAACATGATTTTTGGACATATTGGAGTGTATACTTCGTGATTCGCACGGCGAACTTTTGTCAATAATGCCAATATTGGCATATATTGGCAGACACGGATGCGATGTTTTTGACCGGAATGAAAAAGTTCGAAAAGCAGCAAAACATGATTTTTTGACATATTGTAGTGTATTTTGTGCGTTAGTGGCAAAAACACACTTCGTGTTTCGCGCGGCGAACTTTTGTCAATAATGCCAATATTGGCAAATATTGGCACACACGGATGCGATGTTTTTGACCGGAATGAAAAAGTTCAAAAAGCACCAAACGGGATTTTTGGACATATTGGAGTGTACTGGGTGCGTTCGTGGCAAAAACTCACTTCGTGATTCGCGCGGCGAACTTTTGTCAATAATGCCAACATTGGCATATATTGGCACACACGGATGCGATGTTTTTGACCGGAATGAAAAAGTTTGAAAAGCAGCAAAACATGATTTTTGGACATATTGGAGTGCATACTTCGTGATTCGCGCGGCGAACTTTTGTCAATAATGCCAACATTGGCATATATTGGCACACACGGATGCGATGTTTTTGACCGGAATGAAAAAGTTCGAAAAGCAGCAAAACATGATTTTTGGACATATTGGAGTGCATACTTCGTGATTCGCGCGGCGAACTTTTGTCAATAATGCCAACATTGGCATATATTGGCACACACGGATGCGATGTTTTTGACCGGAATGAAAAAGTTCGAAAAGCAGCAAAACATGATTTTTGGACATATTGGAGTGCATACTTCGTGATTCGCGCGGCGAACTTTTGTCAATAATGCCAACATTGGCATATATTGGCACACACGGATGCGATGTTTTTGACCGGAATGAAAAAGTTCGAAAAGCAGCAAAACATGATTTTTGGACATATTGGAGTGTATACTTCGTGATTCGCGTGGCGAACTTTTGTCAATAATGCAAATATTGGCATATATTGGCACACACGGATGCGATGTTTTTGACCGGAATGAAAAAGTTCGAAAAGCAGCAAAACATGACTTTTTGACATATTGTAGTGTATTTTGTGCGTTAGTGGCAAAAACACACTTCGTGATTCGCGCGGCGAACTTTTGTCAATAATGCCAATATTGGCATATATTGGCACACACGGATGCGATGTTTTTGACCGGAATGAAAAAGTTCAAAAAGCACCAAAACGGGATTTTTGGACATATTGGAGTGTACTGGGTGCGTTCGTGGCAAAAACTCACTTCGTGATTCGCGCGGCGAACTTTTGTCAATAATGCCAATATTGGCATATATTGGCACACACGGATGCGATGTTTTTGACCGGAATGAAAAAGTTCGAAAAGCAGCAAAACATGATTTTTTGACATATTGTAGTGTATTTTGTGCGTTAGTGGCAAAAACACACTTCGTGATTCGCGCGGCGAACTTTTGTCAATAATGCCAATATTGGCATATATTGGCACACACGGATGCGATGTTTTTGACCGGAATGAAAAAGTTCAAAAAGCACCAAAACGGGATTTTTGGACATATTGGAGTGTACTGGGTGCGTTCGTGGCAAAAACTCACTTCGTGATTCGCGCGGCGAACTTTTGTCAATAATGCCAATATTGGCATATATTGGCACACACGGATGCGATGTTTTTTACCGGAATGAAAAAGTTCGAAAAGCAGCAAAACATGATTTTTTGACATATTGTAGTGTATTGGGTGCGTTCGTGGCAAAAACTCACTTCGTGATTCGCGCAGCGAACTTTTGTCAATTAATGCTTATATTGGCATATATTGGCTTACGTGGGTGCAATGTTTTTGACCAGAATGAAAAAAATCAAAAATCCCCAAAACATGATTTTTGTAAATATTGGAGTGAATTGCGTGCGCTCGTGTCAAAAACTCACTTCGTGATTCGCGCGGCGAACTTTTGTCAATAATGCCAATATTGGCATATATTGGCACACACGGATGCGATGTTTTTGACCGGAATGAAAAAGTTCGAAAAGCAGCAAAACATGATTTTTGGACATATTGGAGTGTATACTTCGTGATTCGCGCGGCGAACTTTTGTCAATAATGCCAATATTGGCATATATTGGCAGACACGGATGCGATGTTTTTGACCGGAATGAAAAAGTTCGAAAAGCAGCAAAACATGATTTTTTGACATATTGTAGTGTATTTTGTGCGTTAGTGGCAAAAACACACTTCGTGTTTCGCGCGGCGAACTTTTGTCAATAATGCCAATATTGGCAAATATTGGCACACACGGATGCGATGTTTTTGACCGGAATGAAAAAGTTCAAAAAGCACCAAAACGGGATTTTTGGGCATATTGGAGTGTACTGGGTGCGTTCGTGGCAAAAACTCACTTCGTGATTCGCGCGGCGAACTTTTGTCAATAATGCCAACATTGGCATATATTGGCACACACGAATGCGTTGTTTTTGACCGGAATGAAAAAGTTCGAAAAGCAGCAAAACATGATTTTTGGACATATTGGAGTGCATACTTCGTGATTCGCGCGGCGAACTTTTGTCAATAATGCCAACATTGGCATATATTAGCACACACGGATGCGATGTTTTTGACCGGAATGAAAAAGTTCGAAAAGCAGCAAAACATGATTTTTGGACATATTGGAGTGCATACTTCGTGATTCGCGCGGCGAACTTTTGTCAATAATGCCAACATTGGCATATATTGGCACACACGGATGCGATGTTTTTGACCGGAATGAAAAAGTTCGAAAAGCAGCAAAACATGATTTTTGGACATATTGGAGTGTATACTTCGTGATTCGCACGGCGAACTTTTGTCAATAATGCCAATATTGGCATATATTGGCAGACACGGATGCGATGTTTTTGACCGGAATGAAAAAGTTTGAAAAGCAGCAAAACATGATTTTTTGACATATTGTAGTGTATTTTGTGCGTTAGTGGCAAAAACACACTTCGTGTTTCGCGCGGCGAACTTTTGTCAATAATGCCAATATTGGCAAATATTGGCACACACGGATGCGATGTTTTTGACCGGAATGAAAAAGTTCAAAAAGCACCAAACGGGATTTTTGGACATATTGGAGTGTACTGGGTGCGTTCGTGGCAAAAACTCACTTCGTGATTCGCGCGGCGAACTTTTGTCAATAATGCCAACATTGGCATATATTGGCACACACGGATGCGATGTTTTTGACCGGAATGAAAAAGTTCGAAAAGCAGCAAAACATGATTTTTGGACATATTGGAGTGCATACTTCGTGATTCGCGCGGCGAACTTTTGTCAATAATGCCAACATTGGCATATATTGGCACACACGGATGCGATGTTTTTGACCGGAATGAAAAAGTTCGAAAAGCAGCAAAACATGATTTTTGGACATATTGGAGTGCATACTTCGTGATTCGCGCGGCGAACTTTTGTCAATAATGCCAACATTGGCATATATTGGCACACACGGATGCGATGTTTTTGACCGGAATGAAAAAGTTCGAAAAGCAGCAAAACATGATTTTTGGACATATTGGAGTGCATACTTCGTGATTCGCGCGGCGAACTTTTGTCAATAATGCCAACATTGGCATATATTGGCACACACGGATGCGATGTTTTTGACCGGAATGAAAAAGTTCGAAAAGCAGCAAAACATGATTTTTGGACATATTGGAGTGCATACTTCGTGATTCGCGCGGCGAACTTTTGTCAATAATGCCAACATTGGCATATATTGGCACACACGGATGCGATGTTTTTGACCGGAATGAAAAAGTTCGAAAAGCAGCAAAACATGATTTTTGGACATATTGGAGTGCATACTTCGTGATTCGCGCGGCGAACTTTTGTCAATAATGCCAACATTGGCATATATTGGCACACACGGATGCGATGTTTTTGACCGGAATGAAAAAGTTCGAAAAGCAGCAAAACATGATTTTTGGACATATTGGAGTGTATACTTCGTGATTCGCGTGGCGAACTTTTGTCAATAATGCAAATATTGGCATATATTGGCACACACGGATGCGATGTTTTTGACCGGAATGAAAAAGTTCGAAAAGCAGCAAAACATGACTTTTTGACATATTGTAGTGTATTTTGTGCGTTAGTGGCAAAAACACACTTCGTGATTCGCGCGGCGAACTTTTGTCAATAATGCCAATATTGGCATATATTGGCACACATGGATGCGATGTTTTTGACCGGAATGAAAAAGTTCAAAAAGCACCAAAACGGGATTTTTGGACATATTGGAGTGTACTGGGTGCGTTCGTGGCAAAAACTCACTTCGTGATTCGCGCGGCGAACTTTTGTCAATAATGCCAATATTGGCATATATTGGCACACACGGATGCGATGTTTTTGACCGGAATGAAAAAGTTCGAAAAGCAGCAAAACATGATTTTTTGACATATTGTAGTGTATTTTGTGCGTTAGTGGCAAAAACACACTTCGTGATTCGCGCGGCGAACTTTTGTCAATAATGCCAATATTGGCATATATTGGCACACACGGATGCGATGTTTTTGACCGGAATGAAAAAGTTCAAAAAGCACCAAAACGGGATTTTTGGACATATTGGAGTGTACTGGGTGCGTTCGTGGCAAAAACTCACTTCGTGATTCGCGCGGCGAACTTTTGTCAATAATGCCAATATTGGCATATATTGGCACACACGGATGCGATGTTTTTTACCGGAATGAAAAAGTTCGAAAAGCAGCAAAACATGATTTTTTGACATATTGTAGTGTATTGGGTGCGTTCGTGGCAAAAACTCACTTCGTGATTCGCGCAGCGAACTTTTGTCAATTAATGCTTATATTGGCATATATTGGCTCACGTGGGTGCAATGTTTTTGACCAGAATGAAAAAAATCAAAAATCCCCAAAACATGATTTTTGTAAATATTGGAGTGAATTGCGTGCGCTCGTGTCAAAAACTCACTTCGTGATTCGCGCGGCGAACTTTTGTCAATAATGCCAATATTGGCATATATTGGCACACACGGATGCGATGTTTTTGACCGGAATGAAAAAGTTCGAAAAGCAGCAAAACATGATTTTTGGACAAATTGGAGTGTATACTTCGTGATTCGCGCGGCGAACTTTTGTCAATAATGCCAATATTGGCATATATTGGCAGACACGGATGCGATGTTTTTGACCGGAATGAAAAAGTTCGAAAAGCAGCAAAACATGATTTTTTGACATATTGTAGTGTATTTTGTGCGTTAGTGGCAAAAACACACTTCGTGTTTCGCGCGGCGAACTTTTGTCAATAATGCCAATATTGGCAAATATTGGCACACACGGATGCGATGTTTTTGACCGGAATGAAAAAGTTCAAAAAGCACCAAAACGGGATTTTTGGGCATATTGGAGTGTACTGGGTGCGTTCGTGGCAAAAACTCACTTCGTGATTCGCGCGGCGAACTTTTGTCAATAATGCCAACATTGGCATATATTGGCACACACGAATGCGTTGTTTTTGACCGGAATGAAAAAGTTCGAAAAGCAGCAAAACATGATTTTTGGACATATTGGAGTGCATACTTCGTGATTCGCGCGGCGAACTTTTGTCAATAATGTCAACATTGGCATATATTAGCACACACGGATGCGATGTTTTTGACCGGAATGAAAAAGTTCGAAAAGCAGCAAAACATGATTTTTGGACATATTGGAGTGCATACTTCGTGATTCGCGCGGCGAACTTTTGTCAATAATGCCAACATTGGCATATATTGGCACACACGGATGCGATGTTTTTGACCGGAATGAAAAAGTTCGAAAAGCAGCAAAACATGATTTTTTTGACATATTGTAGTGTATTGGGTGCGTTCGTGGCAAAAACTCACTTCGTGATTCGCGCAGCGAACTTTTGTCAATTAATGCTTATATTGGCATATATTGGCTCACGTGGGTGCAATGTTTTTGACCAGAATGAAAAAAATCAAAAATCCCCAAAACATGATTTTTGTAAATATTGGAGTGAATTGCGTGCGCTCGTGTCAAAAACTCACTTCATGATTCGCGCGGCGAACTTTTGTCAATAATGCCAATATTGGCATATATTGGCACACACGGATGCGATGTTTTTGACCGGAATGAAAAAGTTCGAAAAGCAGCAAAACATGATTTTTGGACATATTGGAGTGTATACTTCGTGATTCGCACGGCGAACTTTTGTCAATAATGCCAATATTGGCATATATTGGCAGACACGGATGCGATGTTTTTGACCGGAATGAAAAAGTTCGAAAAGCAGCAAAACATGATTTTTTGACATATTGTAGTGTATTGGGTGCGTTCGTGGCAAAAACTCACTTCGTGATTCGCGCAGCGAACTTTTGTCAATTAATGCTTATATTGGCATATATTGGCTCACGTGGGTGCAATGTTTTTGACCAGAATGAAAAAAATCAAAAATCCCCAAAACATGATTTTTGTAAATATTGGAGTGAATTGCGTGCGCTCGTGTCAAAAACTCACTTCGTGATTCGCGCGGCGAACTTTTGTCAATAATGCCAATATTGGCATATATTGGCACACACGGATGCGATGTTTTTGACCGGAATGAAAAAGTTCGAAAAGCAGCAAAACATGATTTTTGGACATATTGGAGTGTATACTTCGTGATTCGCACGGCGAACTTTTGTCCATAATGCCAATATTGGCATATATTGGCAGACACGGATGCGATGTTTTTGACCGGAATGAAAAAGTTCGAAAAGCAGCAAAACATGATTTTTTGACATATTGTAGTGTATTTTGTGCGTTAGTGGCAAAAACACACTTCGTGTTTCGCGCGGCGAACTTTTGTCAATAATGCCAATATTGGCAAATATTGGCACACACGGATGCGATGTTTTTGACCGGAATGAAAAAGTTCAAAAAGCACCAAAACGGGATTTTTGGACATATTGGAGTGTACTGGGTGCGTTCGTGGCAAAAACTCACTTCGTGATTCGCGCGGCGAACTTTTGTCAATAATGCCAACATTGGCATATATTGGCACACACGGATGCGATGTTTTTGACCGGAATGAAAAAGTTCGAAAAGCAGCAAAACATGATTTTTGGACATATTGGAGTGCATACTTCGTGATTCGCGCGGCGAACTTTTGTCAATAATGCCAACATTGGCATATATTGGCACACACGGATGCGATGTTTTTGACCGGAATGAAAAAGTTCGAAAAGCAGCAAAACATGATTTTTTGACATATTGTAGTGTATTGGGTGCGTTCGTGGCAAAAACTCACTTCGTGATTCGCGCAGCGAACTTTTGTCAATTAATGCTTATATTGGCATATATTGGCTCACGTGGGTGCAATGTTTTTGACCAGAATGAAAAAAATCAAAAATCCCCAAAACATGATTTTTGTAAATATTGGAGTGAATTGCGTGCGCTCGTGTCAAAAACTCACTTCGTGATTCGCGCGGCGAACTTTTGTCAATAATGCCAATATTGGCATATATTGGCACACACGGATGCGATGTTTTTGACCGGAATGAAAAAGTTCGAAAAGCAGCAAAACATGATTTTTGGACATATTGGAGTGTATACTTCGTGATTCGCACGGCGAACTTTTGTCCATAATGCCAATATTGGCATATATTGGCAGACACGGATGCGATGTTTTTGACCGGAATGAAAAAGTTCGAAAAGCAGCAAAACATGATTTTTTGACATATTGTAGTGTATTTTGTGCGTTAGTGGCAAAAACACACTTCGTGTTTCGCGCGGCGAACTTTTGTCAATAATGCCAATATTGGCAAATATTGGCACACACGGATGCGATGTTTTTGACCGGAATGAAAAAGTTCAAAAAGCACCAAAACGGGATTTTTGGACATATTGGAGTGTACTGGGTGCGTTCGTGGCAAAAACTCACTTCGTGATTCGCGCGGCGAACTTTTGTCAATAATGCCAACATTGGCATATATTGGCACACACGGATGCGATGTTTTTGACCGGAATGAAAAAGTTCGAAAAGCAGCAAAACATGATTTTTGGATATATTGGAGTGCATACTTCGTGATTCGCGCGGCGAACTTTTGTCAATAATGCCAACATTGGCATATATTGGCACACACGGATGCGATGTTTTTGACCGGAATGAAAAAGTTCGAAAAGCAGCAAAACATGATTTTTTGACATATTGTAGTGTATTGGGTGCGTTCGTGGCAAAAACTCACTTCGTGATTCGCGCAGCGAACTTTTGTCAATTAATGCTTATATTGGCATATATTGGCTCACGTGGGTGCAATGTTTTTGACCAGAATGAAAAAAATCAAAAATCCCCAAAACATGATTTTTGTAAATATTGGAGTGAATTGCGTGCGCTCGTGTCAAAAACTCACTTCGTGATTCGCGCGGCGAACTTTTGTCAATAATGCCAATATTGGCATATATTGGCACACACGGATGCGATGTTTTTGACCGGAATGAAAAAGTTCGAAAAGCAGCAAAACATGATTTTTGGACATATTGGAGTGTATACTTCGTGATTCGCACGGCGAACTTTTGTCAATAATGCCAATATTGGCATATATTGGCAGACACGGATGCGATGTTTTTGACCGGAATGAAAAAGTTCGAAAAGCAGCAAAACATGATTTTTTGACATATTGTAGTGTATTTTGTGCGTTAGTGGCAAAAACACACTTCGTGTTTCGCGCGGCGAACTTTTGTCAATAATGCCAATATTGGCAAATATTGGCACACACGGATGCGATGTTTTTGACCGGAATGAAAAAGTTCAAAAAGCACCAAAACGGGATTTTTGGACATATTGGAGTGTACTGGGTGCGTTCGTGGCAAAAACTCACTTCGTGATTCGCGCGGCGAACTTTTGTCAATAATGCCAACATTGGCATATATTGGCACACACGGATGCGATGTTTTTGACCGGAATGAAAAAGTTCGAAAAGCAGCAAAACATGATTTTTGGACATATTGGAGTGCATACTTCGTGATTCGCGCGGCGAACTTTTGTCAATAATGCCAACATTGGCATATATTGGCACACACGGATGCGATGTTTTTGACCGGAATGAAAAAGTTCGAAAAGCAGCAAAACATGATTTTTTGACATATTGTAGTGTATTGGGTGCGTTCGTGGCAAAAACTCACTTCGTGATTCGCGCAGCGAACTTTTGTCAATTAATGCTTATATTGGCATATATTGGCTCACGTGGGTGCAATGTTTTTGACCAGAATGAAAAAAATCAAAAATCCCCAAAACATGATTTTTGTAAATATTGGAGTGAATTGCGTGCGCTCGTGTCAAAAACTCACTTCGTGATTCGCGCGGCGAACTTTTGTCAATAATGCCAATATTGGCATATATTGGCACACACGGATGCGATGTTTTTGACCGGAATGAAAAAGTTCGAAAAGCAGCAAAACATGATTTTTGGACATATTGGAGTGTATACTTCGTGATTCGCACGGCGAACTTTTGTCAATAATGCCAATATTGGCATATATTGGCAGACACGGATGCGATGTTTTTGACCGGAATGAAAAAGTTCGAAAAGCAGCAAAACATGATTTTTTGACATATTGTAGTGTATTTTGTGCGTTAGTGGCAAAAACACACTTCGTGTTTCGCGCGGCGAACTTTTGTCAATAATGCCAATATTGGCAAATATTGGCACACACGGATGCGATGTTTTTGACCGGAATGAAAAAGTTCAAAAAGCACCAAAACGGGATTTTTGGACATATTGGAGTGTACTGGGTGCGTTCGTGGCAAAAACTCACTTCGTGATTCGCGCGGCGAACTTTTGTCAATAATGCCAACATTGGCATATATTGGCACACACGGATGCGATGTTTTTGACCGGAATGAAAAAGTTCGAAAAGCAGCAAAACATGATTTTTGGACATATTGGAGTGCATACTTCGTGATTCGCGCGGCGAACTTTTGTCAATAATGCCAACATTGGCATATATTGGCACACACGGATGCGATGTTTTTGACCGGAATGAAAAAGTTCGAAAAGCAGCAAAACATGATTTTTGGACATATTGGAGTGCATACTTCGTGATTCGCGCGGCGAACTTTTGTCAATAATGCCAACATTGGCATATATTGGCACACACGGATGCGATGTTTTTGACCGGAATGAAAAAGTTCGAAAAGCAGCAAAACATGATTTTTGGATATATTGGAGTGCATACTTCGTGATTCGCGCGGCGAACTTTTGTCAATAATGCCAACATTGGCATATATTGGCACACACGGATGCGATGTTTTTGACCGGAATGAAAAAGTTCGAAAAGCAGCAAAACATGATTTTTTGACATATTGTAGTGTATTGGGTGCGTTCGTGGCAAAAACTCACTTCGTGATTCGCGCAGCGATCTTTTGTCAATTAATGCTTATATTGGCATATATTGGCTCACGTGGGTGCAATGTTTTTGACCAGAATGAAAAAAATCAAAAATCCCCAAAACATGATTTTTGTAAATATTGGAGTGAATTGCGTGCGCTCGTGTCAAAAACTCACTTCGTGATTCGCGCGGCGAACTTTTGTCAATAATGCCAATATTGGCATATATTGGCACACACGGATGCGATGTTTTTGACCGGAATGAAAAAGTTCGAAAAGCAGCAAAACATGATTTTTTGACATATTGTAGTGTATTTTGTGCGTTAGTGGCAAAAACACACTTCGTGTTTCGCGCGGCGAACTTTTGTCAATAATGCCAATATTGGCAAATATTGGCACACACGGATGCGATGTTTTTGACCGGAATGAAAAAGTTCAAAAAGCACCAAAACGGGATTTTTGGACATATTGGAGTGTACTGGGTGCGTTCGTGGCAAAAACTCACTTCGTGATTTGCGCGGCGAACTTTTGTCAATAATGCCAACATTGGCATATATTGGCACACACGGATGCGATGTTTTTGACCGGAATGAAAAAGTTCGAAAAGCAGCAAAACATGATTTTTGGACATATTGGAGTGCATACTTCGTGATTCGCGCGGCGAACTTTTGTCAATAATGCCAACATTGGCATATATTGGCACACACGGATGCGATGTTTTTGACCGGAATGAAAAAGTTCGAAAAGCAGCAAAACATGATTTTTGGATATATTGGAGTGCATACTTCGTGATTCGCGCGGCGAACTTTTGTCAATAATGCCAACATTGGCATATATTGGCACACACGGATGCGATGTTTTTGACCGGAATGAAAAAGTTCGAAAAGCAGCAAAACATGATTTTTTGACATATTGTAGTGTATTGGGTGCGTTCGTGGCAAAAACTCACTTCGTGATTCGCGCAGCGAACTTTTGTCAATTAATGCTTATATTGGCATATATTGGCTCACGTGCGTGCAATGTTTTTGACCAGAATGAAAAAAATCAAAAATCCCCAAAACATGATTTTTGTAAATATTGGAGTGAATTGCGTGCGCTCGTGTCAAAAACTCACTTCGTGATTCGCGCGGCGAACTTTTGTCAATAATGCCAATATTGGCATATATTGGCACACACGGATGCGATGTTTTTGACCGGAATGAAAAAGTTCGAAAAGCAGCAAAACATGATTTTTGGACATATTGGAGTGTATACTTCGTGATTCGCACGGCGAACTTTTGTCAATAATGCCAATATTGGCATATATTGGCAGACACGGATGCGATGTTTTTGACCGGAATGAAAAAGTTCGAAAAGCAGCAAAACATGATTTTTTGACATATTGTAGTGTATTTTGTGCGTTAGTGGCAAAAACACACTTCGTGTTTCGCGCGGCGAACTTTTGTCAATAATGCCAATATTGGCAAATATTGGCACACACGGATGCGATGTTTTTGACCGGAATGAAAAAGTTCAAAAAGCACCAAAACGGGATTTTTGGACATATTGGAGTGTACTGGGTGCGTTCGTGGCAAAAACTCACTTCGTGATTCGCGCGGCGAACTTTTGTCAATAATGCCAACATTGGCATATATTGGCACACACGGATGCGATGTTTTTGACCGGAATGAAAAAGTTCGAAAAGCAGCAAAACATGATTTTTGGACATATTGGAGTGCATACTTCGTGATTCGCGCGGCGAACTTTTGTCAATAATGCCAACATTGGCATATATTGGCACACACGGATGCGATGTTTTTGACCGGAATGAAAAAGTTCGAAAAGCAGCAAAACATGATTTTTTGACATATTGTAGTGTATTGGGTGCGTTCGTGGCAAAAACTCACTTCGTGATTCGCGCAGCGAACTTTTGTCAATTAATGCTTATATTGGCATATATTGGCTCACGTGGGTGCAATGTTTTTGACCAGAATGAAAAAAATCAAAAATCCCCAAAACATGATTTTTGTAAATATTGGAGTGAATTGCGTGCGCTCGTGTCAAAAACTCACTTCGTGATTCGCGCGGCGAACTTTTGTCAATAATGCCAATATTGGCATATATTGGCACACACGGATGCGATGTTTTTGACCGGAATGAAAAAGTTCGAAAAGCAGCAAAACATGATTTTTGGACATATTGGAGTGTATACTTCGTGATTCGCACGGCGAACTTTTGTCAATAATGCCAATATTGGCATATATTGGCAGACACGGATGCGATGTTTTTGACCGGAATGAAAAAGTTCGAAAAGCAGCAAAACATGATTTTTTGACATATTGTAGTGTATTTTGTGCGTTAGTGGCAAAAACACACTTCGTGTTTCGCGCGGCGAACTTTTGTCAATAATGCCAATATTGGCAAATATTGGCACACACGGATGCGATGTTTTTGACCGGAATGAAAAAGTTCAAAAAGCACCAAAACGGGATTTTTGGACATATTGGAGTGTACTGGGTGCGTTCGTGGCAAAAACTCACTTCGTGATTCGCGCGGCGAACTTTTGTCAATAATGCCAACATTGGCATATATTGGCACACACGGATGCGATGTTTTTGACCGGAATGAAAAAGTTCGAAAAGCAGCAAAACATGATTTTTGGACATATTGGAGTGCATACTTCGTGATTCGCGCGGCGAACTTTTGTCAATAATGCCAACATTGGCATATATTGGCACACACGGATGCGATGTTTTTGACCGGAATGAAAAAGTTCGAAAAGCAGCAAAACATGATTTTTGGACATATTGGAGTGCATACTTCGTGATTCGCGCGGCGAACTTTTGTCAATAATGCCAACATTGGCATATATTGGCACACACGGATGCGATGTTTTTGACCGGAATGAAAAAGTTCGAAAAGCAGCAAAAGATGATTTTTGGACATATTGGAGTGTATACTTCGTGATTCGCGTGGCGAACTTTTGTCAATAATGCAAATATTGGCATATATTGGCACACACGGATGCGATGTTTTTGACCGGAATCAAAAAGTTCGAAAAGCAGCAAAACATGATTTTTTGACATATTGTAGTGTATTTTGTGCGTTAGTGGCAAAAACACACTTCGTGATTCGCGCGGCGAACTTTTGTCAATAATGCCAACATTGGCATATATTGGCACACACGGATGCGATGTTTTTGACCGGAATGAAAAAGTTCGAAAAGCAGCAAAACATGATTTTTGGACATATTGGAGTGCATACTTCGTGATTCGCGCGGCGAACTTTTGTCAATAATGCCAACATTGGCATATATTGGCACACACGGATGCGATGTTTTTAACCGGAATGAAAAAGTTCGAAAAGCAGCAAAACATGATTTTTGGACATATTGGAGTGCATACTTCGTGATTCGCGCGGCGAACTTTTGTCAATAATGCCAACATTGGCATATATTGGCACACACGGATGCGATGTTTTTGACCGGAATGAAAAAGTTCGAAAAGCAGCAAAAGATGATTTTTGGACATATTGGAGTGTATACTTCGTGATTCGCGTGGCGAACTTTTGTCAATAATGCAAATATTGGCATATATTGGCACACACGGATGCGATGTTTTTGACCGGAATGAAAAAGTTCGAAAAGTAGCAAAACATGATTTTTTGACATATTGTAGTGTATTTTGTGCGTTAGTGGCAAAAACACACTTCGTGTTTCGCGCGGCGAACTTTTGTCAATAATGCCAATATTGGCAAATATTGGCACACACGGATGCGATGTTTTTGACCGGAATGAAAAAGTTCAAAAAGCACCAAAACGGGATTTTTGGACATATTGGAGTGTACTGGGTGCGTTCGTGGCAAAAACTCACTTCGTGATTCGCGCGGCGAACTTTTGTCAATAATGCCAACATTGGCATATATTGGCACACACGGATGCGATGTTTTTGACCGGAATGAAAAAGTTCGAAAAGCAGCAAAACATGATTTTTGGACATATTGGAGTGCATACTTCGTGATTCGCGCGGCGAACTTTTGTCAATAATGCCAACATTGGCATATATTGGCACACACGGATGCGATGTTTTTGACCGGAATGAAAAAGTTCGAAAAGCAGCAAAACATGATTTTTGGACATATTGGAGTGCATACTTCGTGATTCGCGCGGCGAACTTTTGTCAATAATGCCAACATTGGCATATATTGGCACACACGGATGCGATGTTTTTGACCGGAATGAAAAAGTTCGAAAAGCAGCAAAAGATGATTTTTGGACATATTGGAGTGTATACTTCGTGATTCGCGTGGCGAACTTTTGTCAATAATGCAAATATTGGCATATATTGGCACACACGGATGCGATGTTTTTGACCGGAATGAAAAAGTTCGAAAAGCAGCAAAACATGATTTTTTGACATATTGTAGTGTATTTTGTGCGTTAGTGGCAAAAACACACTTCGTGATTCGCGCGGCGAACTTTTGTCAATAATGCCAACATTGGCATATATTGGCACACACGGATGCGATGTTTTTGACCGGAATGAAAAAGCTCGAAAAGCAGCAAAACATGATTTTTGGACATATTGGAGTGCATACTTCGTGATTCGCGCGGCGAACTTTTGTCAATAATGCAAATATTGGCATATATTGGCACACACGGATGCGATGTTTTTGACCGGAATGAAAAAGTTCGAAAAGTAGCAAAACATGATTTTTTGACATATTGTAGTGTATTTTGTGCGTTAGTGGCAAAAACACACTTCGTGTTTCGCGCGGCGAACTTTTGTCAATAATGCCAATATTGGCAAATATTGGCACACACGGATGCGATGTTTTTGACCGGAATGAAAAAGTTCAAAAAGCACCAAAACGGGATTTTTGGACATATTGGAGTGTACTGGGTGCGTTCGTGGCAAAAACTCACTTCGTGATTCGCGCGGCGAACTTTTGTCAATAATGCCAACATTGGCATATATTGGCACACACGGATGCGATGTTTTTGACCGGAATGAAAAAGTTCGAAAAGCAGCAAAACATGATTTTTGGACATATTGGAGTGCATACTTCGTGATTCGCGCGGCGAACTTTTGTCAATAATGCCAACATTGGCATATATTGGCACACACGGATGCGATGTTTTTGACCGGAATGAAAAAGTTCGAAAAGCAGCAAAACATGATTTTTGGACATATTGGAGTGCATACTTCGTGATTCGCGCGGCGAACTTTTGTCAATAATGCCAACATTGGCATATATTGGCACACACGGATGCGATGTTTTTGACCGGAATGAAAAAGTTCGAAAAGCAGCAAAAGATGATTTTTGGACATATTGGAGTGTATACTTCGTGATTCGCGTGGCGAACTTTTGTCAATAATGCAAATATTGGCATATATTGGCACACACGGATGCGATGTTTTTGACCGGAATGAAAAAGTTCGAAAAGCAGCAAAACATGATTTTTTGACATATTGTAGTGTATTTTGTGCGTTAGTGGCAAAAACACACTTCGTGATTCGCGCGGCGAACTTTTGTCAATAATGCCAACATTGGCATATATTGGCACACACGGATGCGATGTTTTTGACCGGAATGAAAAAGCTCGAAAAGCAGCAAAACATGATTTTTGGACATATTGGAGTGCATACTTCGTGATTCGCGCGGCGAACTTTTGTCAATAATGCCAACATTGGCATATATTGGCACACACGGATGCGATGTTTTTAACCGGAATGAAAAAGTTCGAAAAGCAGCAAAACATGATTTTTGGACATATTGGAGTGCATACTTCGTGATTCGCGCGGCGAACTTTTGTCAATAATGCCAACATTGGCATATATTGGCACACACGGATGCGATGTTTTTGACCGGAATGAAAAAGTTCGAAAAGCAGCAAAAGATGATTTTTGGACATATTGGAGTGTATACTTCGTGATTCGCGTGGCGAACTTTTGTCAATAATGCAAATATTGGCATATATTGGCACACACGGATGCGATGTTTTTGACCGGAATGAAAAAGTTCGAAAAGCAGCAAAACATGATTTTTTGACATATTGTAGTGTATTTTGTGCGTTAGTGGCAAAAACACACTTCGTGATTCGCGCGGCGAACTTTTGTCAATAATGCCAATATTGGCATATATTGGCACACACGGATGCGATGTTTTTGACCGGAATGAAAAAGTTCGAAAAGCAGCAAAACATGATTTTTGGACATATTGGAGTGTATACTTCGTGATTCGCACGGCGAACTTTTGTCAATAATGCCAATATTGGCATATATTGGCAGACACGGATGCGATGTTTTTGACCGGAATGAAAAAGTTCGAAAAGCAGCAAAACATGATTTTTTGACATATTGTAGTGTATTTTGTGCGTTAGTGGCAAAAACACACTTCGTGTTTCGCGCGGCGAACTTTTGTCAATAATGCCAATATTGGCAAATATTGGCACACACGGATGCGATGTTTTTGACCGGAATGAAAAAGTTCAAAAAGCACCAAAACGGGATTTTTGGACATATTGGAGTGTACTGGGTGCGTTCGTGGCAAAAACTCACTTCGTGATTCGCGCGGCGAACTTTTGTCAATAATGCCAACATTGGCATATATTGGCACACACGGATGCGATGTTTTTGACCGGAATGAAAAAGTTCGAAAAGCAGCAAAACATGATTTTTGGACATATTGGAGTGCATACTTCGTGATTCGCGCGGCGAACTTTTGTCAATAATGCCAACATTGGCATATATTGGCACACACGGATGCGATGTTTTTGACCGGAATGAAAAAGTTCGAAAAGCAGCAAAACATGATTTTTGGACATATTGGAGTGCATACTTCGTGATTCGCGCGGCGAACTTTTGTCAATAATGCCAACATTGGCATATATTGGCACACACGGATGCGATGTTTTTGACCGGAATGAAAAAGTTCGAAAAGCAGCAAAAGATGATTTTTGGACATATTGGAGTGTATACTTCGTGATTCGCGTGGCGAACTTTTGTCAATAATGCAAATATTGGCATATATTGGCACACACGGATGCGATGTTTTTGACCGGAATGAAAAAGTTCGAAAAGCAGCAAAACATGATTTTTTGACATATTGTAGTGTATTTTGTGCGTTAGTGGCAAAAACACACTTCGTGATTCGCGCGGCGAACTTTTGTCAATAATGCCAACATTGGCATATATTGGCACACACGGATGCGATGTTTTTGACCGGAATGAAAAAGTTCGAAAAGCAGCAAAACATGATTTTTGGACATATTGGAGTGCATACTTCGTGATTCGCGCGGCGAACTTTTGTCAATAATGCCAACATTGGCATATATTGGCACACACGGATGCGATGTTTTTAACCGGAATGAAAAAGTTCGAAAAGCAGCAAAACATGATTTTTGGACATATTGGAGTGCATACTTCGTGATTCGCGCGGCGAACTTTTGTCAATAATGCCAACATTGGCATATATTGGCACACACGGATGCGATGTTTTTGACCGGAATGAAAAAGTTCGAAAAGCAGCAAAAGATGATTTTTGGACATATTGGAGTGTATACTTCGTGATTCGCGTGGCGAACTTTTGTCAATAATGCAAATATTGGCATATATTGGCACACACGGATGCGATGTTTTTGACCGGAATGAAAAAGTTCGAAAAGCAGCAAAACATGATTTTTTGACATATTGTAGTGTATTTTGTGCGTTAGTGGCAAAAACACACTTCGTGATTCGCGCGGCGAACTTTTGTCAATAATGCCAACATTGGCATATATTGGCACACACGGATGCGATGTTTTTGACCGGAATGAAAAAGTTCGAAAAGCAGCAAAACATGATTTTTGGACATATTGGAGTGCATACTTCGTGATTCGCGCGGCGAACTTTTGTCAATAATGCCAACATTGGCATATATTGGCACACACGGATGCGATGTTTTTAACCGGAATGAAAAAGTTCGAAAAGCAGCAAAACATGATTTTTGGACATATTGGAGTGCATACTTCGTGATTCGCGCGGCGAACTTTTGTCAATAATGCCAACATTGGCATATATTGGCACACACGGATGCGATGTTTTTGACCGGAATGAAAAAGTTCGAAAAGCAGCAAAAGATGATTTTTGGACATATTGGAGTGTATACTTCGTGATTCGCGTGGCGAACTTTTGTCAATAATGCAAATATTGGCATATATTGGCACACACGGATGCGATGTTTTTGACCGGAATGAAAAAGTTCGAAAAGCAGCAAAACATGATTTTTTGACATATTGTAGTGTATTTTGTGCGTTAGTGGCAAAAACACACTTCGTGATTCGCGCGGCGAACTTTTGTCAATAATGCCAATATTGGCATATATTGGCACACACGGATGCGATGTTTTTGACCGGAATGAAAAAGTTCGAAAAGCAGCAAAACATGATTTTTGGACATATTGGAGTGTATACTTCGTGATTCGCATGGCGAACTTTTGTCAATAATGCCAATATTGGCATATATTGGCAGACACGGATGCGATGTTTTTGACCGGAATGAAAAAGTTCGAAAAGCAGCAAAACATGATTTTTTGACATATTGTAGTGTATTTTGTGCGTTAGTGGCAAAAACACACTTCGTGTTTCGCGCGGCGAACTTTTGTCAATAATGCCAATATTGGCAAATATTGGCACACACGGATGCGATGTTTTTGACCGGAATGAAAAAGTTCAAAAAGCACCAAAACGGGATTTTTGGACATATTGGAGTGTACTGGGTGCGTTCGTGGCAAAAACTCACTTCGTGATTCGCGCGGCGAACTTTTGTCAATAATGCCAACATTGGCATATATTGGCACACACGGATGCGATGTTTTTGACCGGAATGAAAAAGTTCGAAAAGCAGCAAAACATGATTTTTGGACATATTGGAGTGCATACTTCGTGATTCGCGCGGCGAACTTTTGTCAATAATGCCAACATTGGCATATATTGGCACACACGGATGCGATGTTTTTGACCGGAATGAAAAAGTTCGAAAAGCAGCAAAACATGATTTTTGGACATATTGGAGTGCATACTTCGTGATTCGCGCGGCGAACTTTTGTCAATAATGCCAACATTGGCATATATTGGCACACACGGATGCGATGTTTTTGACCGGAATGAAAAAGTTCGAAAAGCAGCAAAAGATGATTTTTGGACATATTGGAGTGTATACTTCGTGATTCGCGTGGCGAACTTTTGTCAATAATGCAAATATTGGCATATATTGGCACACACGGATGCGATGTTTTTGACCGGAATGAAAAAGTTCGAAAAGCAGCAAAACATGATTTTTTGACATATTGTAGTGTATTTTGTGCGTTAGTGGCAAAAACACACTTCGTGATTCGCGCGGCGAACTTTTGTCAATAATGCCAACATTGGCATATATTGGCACACACGGATGCGATGTTTTTGACCGGAATGAAAAAGTTCGAAAAGCAGCAAAACATGATTTTTGGACATATTGGAGTGCATACTTCGTGATTCGCGCGGCGAACTTTTGTCAATAATGCCAACATTGGCATATATTGGCACACACGGATGCGATGTTTTTAACCGGAATGAAAAAGTTCGAAAAGCAGCAAAACATGATTTTTGGACATATTGGAGTGCATACTTCGTGATTCGCGCGGCGAACTTTTGTCAATAATGCCAACATTGGCATATATTGGCACACACGGATGCGATGTTTTTGACCGGAATGAAAAAGTTCGAAAAGCAGCAAAAGATGATTTTTGGACATATTGGAGTGTATACTTCGTGATTCGCGTGGCGAACTTTTGTCAATAATGCAAATATTGGCATATATTGGCACACACGGATGCGATGTTTTTGACCGGAATGAAAAAGTTCGAAAAGCAGCAAAACATGATTTTTTGACATATTGTAGTGTATTTTGTGCGTTAGTGGCAAAAACACACTTCGTGATTCGCCCGGCGAACTTTTGTCAATAATGCCAATATTGGCATATATTGGCACACACGGATGCGATGTTTTTGACCGGAATGAAAAAGTTCAAAAAGCACCAAAACGGGATTTTTGGACATATTGGAGTGTACTGGGTGCGTTCGTGGCAAAAACTCACTTCGTGATTCGCGCGGCGAACTTTTGTCAATAATGCCAACATTGGCATATATTGGCACACACGGATGCGATGTTTTTGACCGGAATGAAAAAGTTCGAAAAGCAGCAAAACATGATTTTTGGACATATTGGAGTGCATACTTCGTGATTCGCGCGGCGAACTTTTGTCAATAATGCCAACATTGGCATATATTGGCACACACGGATGCGATGTTTTTGACCGGAATGAAAAAGTTCGAAAAGCAGCAAAAGATGATTTTTGGACATATTGGAGTGTATACTTCGTGATTCGCGTGGCGAACTTTTGTCAATAATGCAAATATTGGCATATATTGGCACACACGGATGCGATGTTTTTGACCGGAATGAAAAAGTTCGAAAAGCAGCAAAACATGATTTTTTGACATATTGTAGTGTATTTTGTGCGTTAGTGGCAAAAACACACTTCGTGATTCGCGCGGCGAACTTTTGTCAATAATGCCAACATTGGCATATATTGGCACACACGGATGCGATGTTTTTGACCGGAATGAAAAAGTTCGAAAAGCAGCAAAACATGATTTTTGGACATATTGGAGTGCATACTTCGTGATTCGCGCGGCGAACTTTTGTCAATAATGCCAACATTGGCATATATTGGCACACACGGATGCGATGTTTTTGACCGGAATGAAAAAGTTCGAAAAGCAGCAAAACATGATTTTTGGACATATTGGAGTGCATACTTCGTGATTCGCGCGGCGAACTTTTGTCAATAATGCCAACATTGGCATATATTGGCACACACGGATGCGATGTTTTTGACCGGAATGAAAAAGTTCGAAAAGCAGCAAAACATGATTTTTGGACATATTGGAGTGTATACTTCGTGATTCGCGCGGCGAACTTTTGTCAATAATGCCAACATTGGCATATATTGGCACACACGGATGCGATGTTTTTGACCGGAATGAAAAAGTTCGAAAAGCAGCAAAACATGATTTTTTGACATATTGTAGTGTATTTTGTGCGTTAGTGGCAAAAACACACTTCGTGATTCGCGCGGCGAACTTTTGTCAATAAGGCCAATATTGGCATATATTGGCACACACGGATGCGATGTTTTTGACCGGAATGAAAAAGTTCAAAAAGCACCAAAACGGGATTTTTGGACATATTGGAGTGTACTGGGTGCGTTCGTGGCAAAAACTCACTTCGTGATTCGCGCGGCGAACTTTTGTCAATAATGCCAATATTGGCACACACGGATGCGATGTTTTTGACCGGAATGAAAAAGTTCGAAAAGCAGCAAAACATGATTTTTTGACATATTGTAGTGTATTTTGTGCGTTAGTGGCAAAAACACACTTCGTGATTCGCGCGGCGAACTTTTGTCAATAATGCCAATATTGGCACACACGGATGCGATGTTTTTGACCGGAATGAAAAAGTTCGAAAAGCAGCAAAACATGATTTTTGGACATATTGGAGTGTATACTTCGTGATTCGCACGGCGAACTTTTGTCAATAATGCCAATATTGGCATATATTGGCAGACACGGATGCGATGTTTTTGACCGGAATGAAAAAGTTCGAAAAGCAGCAAAACATGATTTTTTGACATATTGTAGTGTATTTTGTGCGTTAGTGGCAAAAACACACTTCGTGTTTCGCGCGGCGAACTTTTGTCAATAATGCCAATATTGGCAAATATTGGCACACACGGATGCGATGTTTTTGACCGGAATGAAAAAGTTCAAAAAGCACCAAAACGGGATTTTTGGACATATTGGAGTGTACTGGGTGCGTTCGTGGCAAAAACTCACTTCGTGATTCGCGCGGCGAACTTTTGTCAATAATGCCAACATTGGCATATATTGGCACACACGGATGCGATGTTTTTGACCGGAATGAAAAAGTTCGAAAAGCAGCAAAACATGATTTTTGGACATATTGGAGTGCATACTTCGTGATTCGCGCGGCGAACTTTTGTCAATAATGCCAACATTGGCATATATTGGCACACACGGATGCGATGTTTTTGACCGGAATGAAAAAGTTCGAAAAGCAGCAAAACATGATTTTTGGACATATTGGAGTGCATACTTCGTGATTCGCGCGGCGAACTTTTGTCAATAATGCCAACATTGGCATATATTGGCACACACGGATGCGATGTTTTTGACCGGAATGAAAAAGTTCGAAAAGCAGCAAAACATGATTTTTGGATATATTGGAGTGCATACTTCGTGATTCGCGCGGCGAACTTTTGTCAATAATGCCAACATTGGCATATATTGGCACACACGGATGCGATGTTTTTGACCGGAATGAAAAAGTTCGAAAAGCAGCAAAACATGATTTTTTGACATATTGTAGTGTATTTTGTGCGTTAGTGGCAAAAACACACTTCGTGATTCGCGCGGCGAACTTTTGTCAATAATGCCAATATTGGCACACACGGATGCGATGTTTTTGACCGGAATGAAAAAGTTCGAAAAGCAGCAAAACATGATTTTTGGACATATTGGAGTGTATACTTCGTGATTCGCACGGCGAACTTTTGTCAATAATGCCAATATTGGCATATATTGGCAGACACGGATGCGATGTTTTTGACCGGAATGAAAAAGTTCGAAAAGCAGCAAAACATGATTTTTTGACATATTGTAGTGTATTTTGTGCGTTAGTGGCAAAAACACACTTCGTGTTTCGCGCGGCGAACTTTTGTCAATAATGCCAATATTGGCAAATATTGGCACACACGGATGCGATGTTTTTGACCGGAATGAAAAAGTTCAAAAAGCACCAAAACGGGATTTTTGGACATATTGGAGTGTACTGGGTGCGTTCGTGGCAAAAACTCACTTCGTGATTCGCGCGGCGAACTTTTGTCAATAATGCCAACATTGGCATATATTGGCACACACGGATGCGATGTTTTTGACCGGAATGAAAAAGTTCGAAAAGCAGCAAAACATGATTTTTGGACATATTGGAGTGCATACTTCGTGATTCGCGCGGCGAACTTTTGTCAATAATGCCAACATTGGCATATATTGGCACACACGGATGCGATGTTTTTGACCGGAATGAAAAAGTTCGAAAAGCAGCAAAACATGATTTTTGGACATATTGGAGTGCATACTTCGTGATTCGCGCGGCGAACTTTTGTCAATAATGCCAACATTGGCATATATTGGCACACACGGATGCGATGTTTTTGACCGGAATGAAAAAGTTCGAAAAGCAGCAAAAGATGATTTTTGGACATATTGGAGTGTATACTTCGTGATTCGCGTGGCGAACTTTTGTCAATAATGCAAATATTGGCATATATTGGCACACACGGATGCGATGTTTTTGACCGGAATGAAAAAGTTCGAAAAGCAGCAAAACATGATTTTTTGACATATTGTAGTGTATTTTGTGCGTTAGTGGCAAAAACACACTTCGTGATTCGCGCGGCGAACTTTTGTCAATAATGCCAACATTGGCATATATTGGCACACACGGATGCGATGTTTTTGACCGGAATGAAAAAGTTCGAAAAGCAGCAAAACATGATTTTTGGACATATTGGAGTGCATACTTCGTGATTCGCGCGGCGAACTTTTGTCAATAATGCCAACATTGGCATATATTGGCACACACGGATGCGATGTTTTTAACCGGAATGAAAAAGTTCGAAAAGCAGCAAAACATGATTTTTGGACATATTGGAGTGCATACTTCGTGATTCGCGCGGCGAACTTTTGTCAATAATGCCAACATTGGCATATATTGGCACACACGGATGCGATGTTTTTGACCGGAATGAAAAAGTTCGAAAAGCAGCAAAAGATGATTTTTGGACATATTGGAGTGTATACTTCGTGATTCGCGTGGCGAACTTTTGTCAATAATGCAAATATTGGCATATATTGGCACACACGGATGCGATGTTTTTGACCGGAATGAAAAAGTTCGAAAAGCAGCAAAACATGATTTTTTGACATATTGTAGTGTATTTTGTGCGTTAGTGGCAAAAACACACTTCGTGATTCGCGCGGCGAACTTTTGTCAATAATGCCAATATTGGCATATATTGGCACACACGGATGCGATGTTTTTGACCGGAATGAAAAAGTTCAAAAAGCACCAAAACGGGATTTTTGGACATATTGGAGTGTACTGGGTGCGCTCGTGGCAAAAACTCACTTCGTGATTCGCGCGGCGAACTTTTGTCAATAATGCCAATATTGGCACACACGGATGCGATGTTTTTGACCGGAATGAAAAAGTTCGAAAAGCAGCAAAACATGATTTTTTGACATATTGTAGTGTATTTTGTGCGTTAGTGGCAAAAACACACTTCGTGATTCGCGCGGCGAACTTTTGTCAATAATGCCAATATTGGCATATATTGGCACACACGGATGCGATATTTTTGACCGGAATGAAAAAGTTCAAAAAGCACCAAAACGGGATTTTTGGACATATTGGAGTGTACTGGGTGCGTTCGTGGCAAAAACTCACTTCGTGATTCGCGCGGCGAACTTTTGTCAATAATGCCAATATTGGCATATATTGGCACGCACGGATGCGATGTTTTTGACCGGAATGAAAAAGTTCGAAAAGCAGCAAAACATGATTTTTGGACATATTGGAGTGCATACTTCGTGATTCGCGCGGCGAACTTTTGTCAATAATGCCAACATTGGCATATATTGGCACACACGGATGCGATGTTTTTGACCGGAATAAAAAAGTTCGAAAAGCAGCAAAACATGATTTTTGGACATATTGGAGTGCATACTTCGTGATTCGCGCGGCGAACTTTTGTCAATAATGCCAACATTGGCATATATTGGCACACACGGATGCGATGTTTTTGACCGGAATGAAAAAGTTCGAAAAGCAGCAAAACATGATTTTTTGACATATTGTAGTGTATTGGGTGCGTTCGTGGCAAAAACTCACTTCGTGATTCGCGCAGCGAACTTTTGTCAATTAATGCTTATATTGGCATATATTGGCTCACGTGGGTGCAATGTTTTTGACCAGAATGAAAAAAATCAAAAATCCCCAAAACATGATTTTTGTAAATATTGGAGTGAATTGCGTGCGCTCGTGTCAAAAACTCACTTCGTGATTCGCGCGGCGAACTTTTGTCAATAATGCCAATATTGGCAAATATTGGCACACACGGATGCGATGTTTTTGACCGGAATGAAAAAGTTCAAAAAGCACCAAAACGGGATTTTTGGACATATTGGAGTGTACTGGGTGCGTTCGTGGCAAAAACTCACTTCGTGATTCGCGCGGCGAACTTTTGTCAATAATGCCAACATTGGCATATATTGGCACACACGGATGCGATGTTTTTGACCGGAATGAAAAAGTTCGAAAAGCAGCAAAACATGATTTTTGGACATATTGGAGTGCATACTTCGTGATTCGCGCGGCGAACTTTTGTCAATAATGCCAACATTGGCATATATTGGCACACACGGATGCGATGTTTTTGACCGGAATGAAAAAGTTCGAAAAGCAGCAAAACATGATTTTTGGACATATTGGAGTGCATACTTCGTGATTCGCGCGGCGAACTTTTGTCAATAATGCCAACATTGGCATATATTGGCACACACGGATGCGATGTTTTTGACCGGAATGAAAAAGTTCGAAAAGCAGCAAAAGATGATTTTTGGACATATTGGAGTGTATACTTCGTGATTCGCGTGGCGAACTTTTGTCAATAATGCAAATATTGGCATATATTGGCACACACGGATGCGATGTTTTTGACCGGAATGAAAAAGTTCGAAAAGCAGCAAAACATGATTTTTTGACATATTGTAGTGTATTTTGTGCGTTAGTGGCAAAAACACACTTCGTGATTCGCGCGGCGAACTTTTGTCAATAATGCCAACATTGGCATATATTGGCACACACGGATGCGATGTTTTTGACCGGAATGAAAAAGTTCGAAAAGCAGCAAAACATGATTTTTGGACATATTGGAGTGCATACTTCGTGATTCGCGCGGCGAACTTTTGTCAATAATGCCAACATTGGCATATATTGGCACACACGGATGCGATGTTTTTGACCGGAATGAAAAAGTTCGAAAAGCAGCAAAACATGATTTTTGGACATATTGGAGTGCATACTTCGTGATTCGCGCGGCGAACTTTTGTCAATAATGCCAACATTGGCATATATTGGCACACACGGATGCGATGTTTTTGACCGGAATAAAAAAGTTCGAAAAGCAGCAAAACATGATTTTTGGACATATTGGAGTGCATACTTCGTGATTCGCGCGGCGAACTTTTGTCAATAATGCCAACATTGGCATATATTGGCACACACGGATGCGATGTTTTTGACCGGAATGAAAAAGTTCGAAAAGCAGCAAAACATGATTTTTTGACATATTGTAGTGTATTGGGTGCGTTCGTGGCAAAAACTCACTTCGTGATTCGCGCAGCGAACTTTTGTCAATTAATGCTTATATTGGCATATATTGGCTCACGTGGGTGCAATGTTTTTGACCAGAATGAAAAAAATCAAAAATCCCCAAAACATGATTTTTGTAAATATTGGAGTGAATTGCGTGCGCTCGTGTCAAAAACTCACTTCGTGATTCGCGCGGCGAACTTTTGT
Source organism: Oryza glaberrima (assembly GCF_000147395.1). Lineage (NCBI taxonomy): Eukaryota > Viridiplantae > Streptophyta > Magnoliopsida > Poales > Poaceae > Oryza > Oryza glaberrima. Next base: position 20,885 of record NW_026267052.1, on the reverse strand, counting down.
CAATAATGCCAATATTGGCATATATTGGCACACACGGATGCGATGTTTTTGACCGGAATGAAAAAGTTCGAAAAGCAGCAAAACATGATTTTTGGACATATTGGAGTGTATACTTCGTGATTCGCACGGCGAACTTTTGTCAATAATGCCAATATTGGCATATATTGGCAGACACGGATGCGATGTTTTTGACCGGAATGAAAAAGTTCGAAAAGCAGCAAAACATGATTTTTTGACATATTGTAGTGTATTTTGTGCGTTAGTGGCAAAAACACACTTCGTGTTTCGCGCGGCGAACTTTTGTCAATAATGCCAATATTGGCAAATATTGGCACACACGGATGCGATGTTTTTGACCGGAATGAAAAAGTTCAAAAAGCACCAAAACGGGATTTTTGGACATATTGGAGTGTACTGGGTGCGTTCGTGGCAAAAACTCACTTCGTGATTCGCGCGGCGAACTTTTGTCAATAATGCCAACATTGGCATATATTGGCACACACGGATGCGATGTTTTTGACCGGAATGAAAAAGTTCGAAAAGCAGCAAAACATGATTTTTGGACATATTGGAGTGCATACTTCGTGATTCGCGCGGCGAACTTTTGTCAATAATGCCAACATTGGCATATATTGGCACACACGGATGCGATGTTTTTGACCGGAATGAAAAAGTTCGAAAAGCAGCAAAACATGATTTTTGGACATATTGGAGTGCATACTTCGTGATTCGCGCGGCGAACTTTTGTCAATAATGCCAACATTGGCATATATTGGCACACACGGATGCGATGTTTTTGACCGGAATGAAAAAGTTCGAAAAGCAGCAAAAGATGATTTTTGGACATATTGGAGTGTATACTTCGTGATTCGCGTGGCGAACTTTTGTCAATAATGCAAATATTGGCATATATTGGCACACACGGATGCGATGTTTTTGACCGGAATGAAAAAGTTCGAAAAGCAGCAAAACATGATTTTTTGACATATTGTAGTGTATTTTGTGCGTTAGTGGCAAAAACACACTTCGTGATTCGCGCGGCGAACTTTTGTCAATAATGCCAACATTGGCATATATTGGCACACACGGATGCGATGTTTTTGACCGGAATGAAAAAGTTCGAAAAGCAGCAAAACATGATTTTTGGACATATTGGAGTGCATACTTCGTGATTCGCGCGGCGAACTTTTGTCAATAATGCCAACATTGGCATATATTGGCACACACGGATGCGATGTTTTTGACCGGAATGAAAAAGTTCGAAAAGCAGCAAAACATGATTTTTGGACATATTGGAGTGCATACTTCGTGATTCGCGCGGCGAACTTTTGTCAATAATGCCAACATTGGCATATATTGGCACACACGGATGCGATGTTTTTGACCGGAATGAAAAAGTTCGAAAAGCAGCAAAAGATGATTTTTGGACATATTGGAGTGTATACTTCGTGATTCGCGTGGCGAACTTTTGTCAATAATGCAAATATTGGCATATATTGGCACACACGGATGCGATGTTTTTGACCGGAATGAAAAAGTTCGAAAAGCAGCAAAAGATGATTTTTGGACATATTGGAGTGTATACTTCGTGATTCGCGTGGCGAACTTTTGTCAATAATGCAAATATTGGCATATATTGGCACACACGGATGCGATGTTTTTGACCGGAATGAAAAAGTTCAAAAAGCACCAAAACGGGATTTTTGGACATATTGGAGTGTACTGGGTGCGTTCGTGGCAAAAACTCACTTCGTGATTCGCGCGGCGAACTTTTGTCAATAATGCCAACATTGGCATATATTGGCACACACGGATGCGATGTTTTTGACCGGAATGAAAAAGTTCGAAAAGCAGCAAAACATGATTTTTGGACATATTGGAGTGCATACTTCGTGATTCGCGCGGCGAACTTTTGTCAATAATGCCAACATTGGCATATATTGGCACACACGGATGCGATGTTTTTGACCGGAATGAAAAAGTTCGAAAAGCAGCAAAACATGATTTTTGGACATATTGGAGTGCATACTTCGTGATTCGCGCGGCGAACTTTTGTCAATAATGCCAACATTGGCATATATTGGCACACACGGATGCGATGTTTTTGACCGGAATGAAAAAGTTCGAAAAGCAGCAAAAGATGATTTTTGGACATATTGGAGTGTATACTTCGTGATTCGCGTGGCGAACTTTTGTCAATAATGCAAATATTGGCATATATTGGCACACACGGATGCGATGTTTTTGACCGGAATGAAAAAGTTCGAAAAGCAGCAAAACATGATTTTTTGACATATTGTAGTGTATTTTGTGCGTTAGTGGCAAAAACACACTTCGTGATTCGCGCGGCGAACTTTTGTCAATAATGCCAACATTGGCATATATTGGCACACACGGATGCGATGTTTTTGACCGGAATGAAAAAGTTCGAAAAGCAGCAAAACATGATTTTTGGACATATTGGAGTGCATACTTCGTGATTCGCGCGGCGAACTTTTGTCAATAATGCCAACATTGGCATATATTGGCACACACGGATGCGATGTTTTTAACCGGAATGAAAAAGTTCGAAAAGCAGCAAAACATGATTTTTGGACATATTGGAGTGCATACTTCGTGATTCGCGCGGCGAACTTTTGTCAATAATGCCAACATTGGCATATATTGGCACACACGGATGCGATGTTTTTGACCGGAATGAAAAAGTTCGAAAAGCAGCAAAACATGATTTTTGGACATATTGGAGTGTATACTTCTTGATTCGCGTGGCGAACTTTTGTCAATAATGCCAATATTGTCATATATGGGCACACACGGATGCGATGTTTTTGACCGGAATGAAAAAGTTCGAAAAGCAGCAAAACATGATTTTTTGACATATTGTAGTGTATTTTGTGCGTTAGTGGCAAAAACACACTTCGTGATTCGCGCGGCGAACTTTTGTCAATAATGCCAATATTGGCATATATTGGCACACACGGATGCGATGTTTTTGACCGGAATGAAAAAGTTCAAAAAGCACCAAAACGGGATTTTTGGACATATTGGAGTGTACTGGGTGCGTTCGTGGCAAAAACTCACTTCGTGATTCGCGCGGCAAACTTTTGTCAATAATGCCAACATTGGCATATATTGGCACACACGGATGCGATGTTTTTGACCGGAATGAAAAAGTTCAAAAAGCACCAAAACGGGATTTTTGGACATATTGGCGTGTACTGGGTGCGTTCGTGGCAAAAACTCACTTCGTGATTCGCGCGGCGAACTTTTGTCAATAATGCCAATATTGGCATATATTGGCACACACGGATGCGATGTTTTTGACCGGAATGAAAAAGTTCGAAAAGCAGCAAAACATGATTGTTTGACATATTGTAGTGTATTGGGTGCGTTCGTGGCAAAAACTCACTTCGTGATTCGCGCAGCGAACTTTTGTCAATTAATGCTTATATTGGCATATATTGGCTCACGTGGGTGCAATGTTTTTGACCAGAATGAAAAAAATCAAAAATCCCCAAAACATGATTTTTGTAAATATTGGAGTGAATTGTGTGCGCTCGTGTCAAAAACTCACTTCGTGATTCGCGCGGCGAACTTTTGTCAATAATGCCAATATTGGCATATATTGGCACACACGGATGCGATGTTTTTGACCGGAATGAAAAAGTTCAAAAAGCACCAAAACGGGATTTTTGGACATATTGGAGTGTACTGGGTGCGTTCGTGGCAAAAACTCACTTCGTGATTCGCGCGGCGAACTTTTGTCAATAATGCCAATATTGGCATATATTGGCACACACGGATGCGATGTTTTTGACCGGAATGAAAAAGTTCGAAAAGCAGCAAAACATGATTTTTTGACATATTGTAGTGTATTGGGTGCGTTCGTGGCAAAAACTCACTTCGTGATTCGCGCAGCGAACTTTTGTCAATTAATGCTTATATTGGCATATATTGGCTCACGTGGGTGCAATGTTTTTGACCAGAATGAAAAAAATCAAAAATCCCCAAAACATGATTTTTGTAAATATTGGAGTGAATTGCGTGCGCTCGTGTCAAAAACTCACTTCGTGATTCACGCGGCGAACTTTTGTCAATAATGCCAATATTGGCATATATTGGCACACACGGATGCGATGTTTTTGACCGGAATGAAAAAGTTCGAAAAGCAGCAAAACATGATTTTTGGACATATTGGAGTGTATACTTCGTGATTCGCGCCGCGAACTTTTGTCAATAATGCCAATATTGGCATATATTGGCACACACGGATGCGATGTTTTTGACCGGAATGGAAAAGTTCGAAAAGCAGCAAAACATGATTTTTTGACATATTGTAGTGTATTGGGTGCGTTCGTGGCAAAAACTCACTTCGTGATTCGCGCAGCGAACTTTTGTCAATTAATGCTTATATTGGCATATATTGGCTCACGTGGGTGCAATGTTTTTGACCAGAATGAAAAAAATCAAAAATCCCCAAAACATGATTTTTGTAAATATTGGAGTGAATTGCGTGCGCTCGTGTCAAAAACTCACTTCGTGATTCGCGCGGCGAACTTTTGTCAATAATGCCAATATTGGCATATATTGGCACACACGGATGCGATGTTTTTGACCGGAATGAAAAAGTTCGAAAAGCAGCAAAACATGATTTTTGGACATATTGGAGTGTATACTTCGTGATTCGCGCGGCGAACTTTTGTCAATAATGCCAATATTGGCATATATTGGCACACACGGATGCGATGTTTTTGACCGGAATGAAAAAGTTCGAAAAGGAGCAAAACATGAATTTTGGACATATTAGAGTGTATTGGGTGCGTTCGTGGCAAAAACTCTCTTCGTGAGACGCACGGCGAACTTTTGTCAATAATGCCAATATTGGCATATATTGGCACACACGGATGCGATGTTTTTGACCGGAATGAAAAAGTTCGAAAAGCAGCAAAACATGATTTTTGGACATATTGGAGTGTATACTTCGTGATTCGCGCGGCGAACTTTTGTCAATAATGCCAATATTGGCACATATTGGCACACACGGATGCGATGTTTTTTACCGGAATGAAAAAGTTCGAAAAGGAGCAAAACATGAATTTTGGACATATTAGAGTGTATTGGGTGCGTTCGTGGCAAAAACTCTCTTCGTGAGACGCACGGCGAACTTTTGTCAATAATACCAATATTGGCATATATTGGCACACACGGATGCGATGTTTTTGACCGGAATGAAAAAGTTCAAAAAGCACCAAAACGGGATTTTTGGACATATTGGAGTGTACTGGGTGCGTTCGTGGCAAAAACTCACTTCGTGATTCGCGCGGCGAACTTTTGTCAATAATGCCAACATTGGCATATATTGGCACACACGGATGCGATGTTTTTGACCGGAATGAAAAAGTTCGAAAAGCAGCAAAACATGATTTTTGGACATATTGGAGTGCATACTTCGTGATTCGCGCGGCGAACTTTTGTCAATAATGCCAATATTGGCATATATTGGCACACACGGATGCGATGTTTTGGACCGGAATGAAAAAGTTCGAAAAGCAGCAAAACATGATTTTTTTGACATATTGTAGTGTATTTTGTGCGTTAGTGGCAAAAACACACTTCGTGATTCGCGCGGCGAACTTTTGTCAATAATGCCAATATTGGCATATATTGACACACACGGATGCGATGTTTTTGACCGGAATGAAAAAGTTCGAAAAGCAGCAAAACATGATTTTTTGACATATTGTAGTGTATTTTGTGCGTTAGTGGCAAAAACACACTTCGTGATTCGCGCGGCGAACTTTTGTCAATAATGCCAATATTGGCACACACGGATGCGATGTTTGTGACCGGAATGAAAAAGTTCGAAAAGCAGCAAAACATGATTTTTTGACATATTGTAGTGTATTTCGTGCGTTAGTGGCAAAAACACACTTCGTGATTCGCGCGGCGAACTTTTGTCAATAATGCCAATATTGGCATATATTGGCACACACGGATGCGATGTTTTTGACCGGAATGAAAAAGTTCGAAAAGCAGCAAAACATGATTTTTTGACATATTGTAGTGTATTTTGTGCGTTAGTGGCAAAAACACACTTCGTGATTCGCGCGGCGAACTTTTGTCAATAATGCCAATATTGGCAATTATTGGCACACACGGATGCGATGTTTTTGACCGGAATGAAAAAGTTCAAAAAGCACCAAAACGGGATTTTTGGACATATTGGAGTGTACTGGGTGCGTTCGTGGCAAAAACTCACTTCGTGATTCGCGCGGCGAAGTTTTGTCAATAATGCCAACATTGGCATATATTGGCACACTCGGATGCGATGTTTTTGACCGGAATGAAAAAGTTCGAAAAGCAGCAAAACATGATTTTTGGACATATTGGAGTGTATACTTCGTGATTCGCGCGGCGAACTTTTGTCAATAATGCCAATATTGGCACATATTGGCACACACGGATGCGATGTTTTTGACCGGAATGAAAAAGTTCGAAAAGCAGCAAAACATGATTTTTGGACATATTGGAGTGTATACTTCTTGATTCGCGTGGCGAACTTTTGTCAATAATGCCAATATTGGCATATATTGGCACACACGGATGCGATGTTTTTGACCGGAATGAAAAAGTTCGAAAAGCAGCAAAACATGAATTTTTGACATATTGTAGTGTATTTTGTGCGTTAGTGGCAAAAACACACTTCGTGATTCGCGCGGCGAACTTTTGTCAATAATGCCAATATTGGCATATATTGGCACACACGGATGCGATGTTTTTGACCGGAATGAAAAAGTTCAAAAAGCACCAAAACGGGATTTTTGGACATATTGGAGTGTACTGGGTGCGTTCGTGGCAAAAACACACTTCGTGATTCGCGCGGCGAACTTTTGGCAATAATGCCAATATTGGCATATATTGGCACACACGGATGCGATGTTTTTGACCGGAATGAAAAAGTTCGAAAAGCAGCAAAACATGATTTTTTGACATATTGTAGTGTATTGGGTGCGTTCGTGGCAAAAACTCACTTCGTGATTCGCGCAGCGAACTTTTGTCAATTAATGCTTATATTGGCATATATTGGCTCACGTGGGTGCAATGTTTTTGACCAGAATGAAAAAAATCAAAAATCCCCAAAACATGATTTTTGTAAATATTGGAGTGAATTGCGTGCGCTCGTGTCAAAAACTCACTTCGTGATTCACGCGGCGAACTTTTGTCAATAATGCCAATATTGGCATATATTGGCACACACGGATGCGATGTTTTTGACCGGAATGAAAAAGTTCGAAAAGCAGCAAAACATGATTTTTGGACATATTGGAGTGTATACTTCGTGATTCGCGCGGCGAACTTTTGTCAATAATGCCAATATTGGCATATATTGGCACACACGGATGCGATGTTTTTGACCGGAATGAAAAAGTTCGAAAAGCAGCAAAACATGATTTTTTGACATATTGTAGTGTATTGGGTGCGTTCGTGGCAAAAACTCACTTCGTGATTCGCGCAGCGAACTTTTGTCAATTAATGCTTATATTGGCATATATTGGCTCACGTGGGTGCAATGTTTTTGACCAGAATGAAAAAAATCAAAAATCCCCAAAACATGATTTTTGTAAATATTGGAGTGAATTGCGTGCGCTCGTGTCAAAAACTCACTTCGTGATTCGCGCGGCGAACTTTTGTCAATAATGCCAATATTGGCATATATTGGCACACACGGATGCGATGTTTTTGACCGGAATGAAAAAGTTCGAAAAGCAGCAAAACATGATTTTTGGACATATTGGAGTGTATACTTCGTGATTCGCGCGGCGAACTTTTGTCAATAATGCCAATATTGGCATATATTGGCACACACGGATGCGATGTTTTTGACCGGAATGAAAAAGTTCGAAAAGGAGCAAAACATGAATTTTGGACATATTAGAGTGTATTGGGTGCGTTCGTGGCAAAAACTCTCTTCGTGAGACGCACGGCGAACTTTTGTCAATAATGCCAATATTGGCATATATTGGCACACACGGATGCGATGTTTTTGACCGGAATGAAAAAGTTCGAAAAGCAGCAAAACATGATTTTTGGACATATTGGAGTGTATACTTCGTGATTCGCGCGGCGAACTTTTGTCAATAATGCCAATATTGGCACATATTGGCACACACGGATGCGATGTTTTTTACCGGAATGAAAAAGTTCGAAAAGGAGCAAAACATGAATTTTGGACATATTAGAGTGTATTGGGTGCGTTCGTGGCAAAAACTCTCTTCGTGAGACGCACGGCGAACTTTTGTCAATAATACCAATATTGGCATATATTGGCACACACGGATGCGATGTTTTTGACCGGAATGAAAAAGTTCAAAAAGCACCAAAACGGGATTTTTGGACATATTGGAGTGTACTGGGTGCGTTCGTGGCAAAAACTCACTTCGTGATTCGCGCGGCGAACTTTTGTCAATAATGCCAACATTGGCATATATTGGCACACACGGATGCGATGTTTTTGACCGGAATGAAAAAGTTCGAAAAGCAGCAAAACATGATTTTTGGACATATTGGAGTGCATACTTCGTGATTCGCGCGGCGAACTTTTGTCAATAATGCCAATATTGGCATATATTGGCACACACGGATGCGATGTTTTGGACCGGAATGAAAAAGTTCGAAAAGCAGCAAAACATGATTTTTTTGACATATTGTAGTGTATTTTGTGCGTTAGTGGCAAAAACACACTTCGTGATTCGCGCGGCGAACTTTTGTCAATAATGCCAATATTGGCATATATTGACACACACGGATGCGATGTTTTTGACCGGAATGAAAAAGTTCGAAAAGCAGCAAAACATGATTTTTTGACATATTGTAGTGTATTTTGTGCGTTAGTGGCAAAAACACACTTCGTGATTCGCGCGGCGAACTTTTGTCAATAATGCCAATATTGGCACACACGGATGCGATGTTTGTGACCGGAATGAAAAAGTTCGAAAAGCAGCAAAACATGATTTTTTGACATATTGTAGTGTATTTCGTGCGTTAGTGGCAAAAACACACTTCGTGATTCGCGCGGCGAACTTTTGTCAATAATGCCAATATTGGCATATATTGGCACACACGGATGCGATGTTTTTGACCGGAATGAAAAAGTTCGAAAAGCAGCAAAACATGATTTTTTGACATATTGTAGTGTATTTTGTGCGTTAGTGGCAAAAACACACTTCGTGATTCGCGCGGCGAACTTTTGTCAATAATGCCAATATTGGCAATTATTGGCACACACGGATGCGATGTTTTTGACCGGAATGAAAAAGTTCAAAAAGCACCAAAACGGGATTTTTGGACATATTGGAGTGTACTGGGTGCGTTCGTGGCAAAAACTCACTTCGTGATTCGCGCGGCGAAGTTTTGTCAATAATGCCAACATTGGCATATATTGGCACACTCGGATGCGATGTTTTTGACCGGAATGAAAAAGTTCGAAAAGCAGCAAAACATGATTTTTGGACATATTGGAGTGTATACTTCGTGATTCGCGCGGCGAACTTTTGTCAATAATGCCAATATTGGCACATATTGGCACACACGGATGCGATGTTTTTTACCGGAATGAAAAAGTTCGAAAAGCAGCAAAACATGATTTTTGGACATATTGGAGTGTATACTTCGTGATTCGCGCGGCGAACTTTTGTCAATAATGCCAATATTGGCACATATTGGCACACACGGATGCGATGTTTTTTACCGGAATGAAAAAGTTCGAAAAGGAGCAAAACATGAATTTTGGACATATTAGAGTGTATTGGGTGCGTTCGTGGCAAAAACTCTCTTCGTGAGACGCACGGCGAACTTTTGTCAATAATACCAATATTGGCATATATTGGCACACACGGATGCGATGTTTTTGACCGGAATGAAAAAGTTCAAAAAGCACCAAAACGGGATTTTTGGACATATTGGAGTGTACTGGGTGCGTTCGTGGCAAAAACTCACTTCGTGATTCGCGCGGCGAACTTTTGTCAATAATGCCAACATTGGCATATATTGGCACACACGGATGCGATGTTTTTGACCGGAATGAAAAAGTTCGAAAAGCAGCAAAACATGATTTTTGGACATATTGGAGTGCATACTTCGTGATTCGCGCGGCGAACTTTTGTCAATAATGCCAATATTGGCATATATTGGCACACACGGATGCGATGTTTTGGACCGGAATGAAAAAGTTCGAAAAGCAGCAAAACATGATTTTTTTGACATATTGTAGTGTATTTTGTGCGTTAGTGGCAAAAACACACTTCGTGATTCGCGCGGCGAACTTTTGTCAATAATGCCAATATTGGCATATATTGACACACACGGATGCGATGTTTTTGACCGGAATGAAAAAGTTCGAAAAGCAGCAAAACATGATTTTTTGACATATTGTAGTGTATTTTGTGCGTTAGTGGCAAAAACACACTTCGTGATTCGCGCGGCGAACTTTTGTCAATAATGCCAATATTGGCACACACGGATGCGATGTTTGTGACCGGAATGAAAAAGTTCGAAAAGCAGCAAAACATGATTTTTTGACATATTGTAGTGTATTTCGTGCGTTAGTGGCAAAAACACACTTCGTGATTCGCGCGGCGAACTTTTGTCAATAATGCCAATATTGGCATATATTGGCACACACGGATGCGATGTTTTTGACCGGAATGAAAAAGTTCGAAAAGCAGCAAAACATGATTTTTTGACATATTGTAGTGTATTTTGTGCGTTAGTGGCAAAAACACACTTCGTGATTCGCGCGGCGAACTTTTGTCAATAATGCCAATATTGGCAATTATTGGCACACACGGATGCGATGTTTTTGACCGGAATGAAAAAGTTCAAAAAGCACCAAAACGGGATTTTTGGACATATTGGAGTGTACTGGGTGCGTTCGTGGCAAAAACTCACTTCGTGATTCGCGCGGCGAAGTTTTGTCAATAATGCCAACATTGGCATATATTGGCACACTCGGATGCGATGTTTTTGACCGGAATGAAAAAGTTCGAAAAGCAGCAAAACATGATTTTTGGACATATTGGAGTGTATACTTCGTGATTCGCGCGGCGAACTTTTGTCAATAATGCCAATATTGGCACATATTGGCACACACGGATGCGATGTTTTTTACCGGAATGAAAAAGTTCGAAAAGCAGCAAAACATGATTTTTGGACATATTCGAGTGTATACTTCGTGATTCGCGTGGCGAACTTTTGTCAATAATGCCAATATTGGCACATATTGGCACACACGGATGCGATGTTTTTTACCGGAATGAAAAAGTTCGAAAAGGAGCAAAACATGAATTTTGGACATATTAGAGTGTATTGGGTGCGTTCGTGGCAAAAACTCTCTTCGTGAGACGCACGGCGAACTTTTGTCAATAATGCCAATATTGGCATATATTGGCACACACGGATGCGATGTTTTTGACCGGAATGAAAAAGTTCAAAAAGCACCAAAACGGGATTTTTGGACATATTGGAGTGTACTGGGTGCGTTCGTGGCAAAAACTCACTTCGTGATTCGCGCGGCAAACTTTTGTCAATAATGCCAACATTGGCATATATTGGCACACACGGATGCGATGTTTTTGACCGGAATGAAAAAGTTCGAAAAGCAGCAAAACATGATTTTTGGACATATTGGAGTGTATACTTCTTGATTCGCGTGGCGAACTTTTGTGAATAATGCCAATATTGTCATATATTGGCACACACGGATGCGATGTTTTTGACCGGAATGAAAAAGTTCGAAAAGCAGCAAAACATGAATTTTTGACATATTGTAGTGTATTTTGTGCGTTAGTGGCAAAAACACACTTCGTGATTCGCGCGGCGAACTTTTGTCAATAATGCCAATATTGGCATATATTGGCACACACGGATGCGATGTTTTTGACCGGAATGAAAAAGTTCAAAAAGCACCAAAACGGGATTTTTGGACATATTGGAGTGTACTGGGTGCGTTCGTGGCAAAAACTCACTTCGTGATTCGCGCGGCGAACTTTTGTCAATAATGCCAATATTGGCATATATTGGCACACACGGATGCGATGTTTTTGACCGGAATGAAAAAGTTCGAAAAGCAGCAAAACATGATTTTTTGACATATTGTAGTGTATTGGGTGCGTTCGTGGCAAAAACTCACTTCGTGATTCGCGCAGCGAACTTTTGTCAATTAATGCTTATATTGGCATATATTGGCTCACGTGGGTGCAATGTTTTTGACCAGAATGAAAAAAATCAAAAATCCCCAAAACATGATTTTTGTAAATATTGGAGTGAATTGCGTGCGCTCGTGTCAAAAACTCACTTCGTGATTCACGCGGCGAACTTTTGTCAATAATGCCAATATTGGCATATATTGGCACACACGGATGCGATGTTTTTGACCGGAATGAAAAAGTTCGAAAAGCAGCAAAACATGATTTTTGGACATATTGGAGTGTATACTTCGTGATTCGCGCGGCGAACTTTTGTCAATAATGCCAATATTGGCATATATTGGCACACACGGATGCGATGTTTTTGACCGGAATGGAAAAGTTCGAAAAGCAGCAAAACATGATTTTTTGACATATTGTAGTGTATTGGGTGCGTTCGTGGCAAAAACTCACTTCGTGATTCGCGCAGCGAACTTTTGTCAATTAATGCTTATATTGGCATATATTGGCTCACGTGGGTGCAATGTTTTTGACCAGAATGAAAAAAATCAAAAATCCCCAAAACATGATTTTTGTAAATATTGGAGTGAATTGCGTGCGCTCGTGTCAAAAACTCACTTCGTGATTCGCGCGGCGAACTTTTGTCAATAATGCCAATATTGGCATATATTGGCACACACGGATGCGATGTTTTTGACCGGAATGAAAAAGTTCGAAAAGCAGCAAAACATGATTTTTGGACATATTGGAGTGTATACTTCGTGATTCGCGCGGCGAACTTTTGTCAATAATGCCAATATTGGCATATATTGGCACACACGGATGCGATGTTTTTGACCGGAATGAAAAAGTTCGAAAAGCAGCAAAACATGATTTTTTGACATATTGTAGTGTATTGGGTGCGTTCGTGGCAAAAACTCACTTCGTGATTCGCGCAGCGAACTTTTGTCAATTAATGCTTATATTGGCATATATTGGCTCACGTGGGTGCAATGTTTTTGACCAGAATGAAAAAAATCAAAAATCCCCAAAACATGATTTTTGTAAATATTGGAGTGAATTGCGTGCGCTCGTGTCAAAAACTCACTTCGTGATTCACGCGGCGAACTTTTGTCAATAATGCCAATATTGGCATATATTGGCACACACGGATGCGATGTTTTTGACCGGAATGAAAAAGTTCGAAAAGCAGCAAAACATGATTTTTGGACATATTGGAGTGTATACTTCGTGATTCGCGCGGCGAACTTTTGTCAATAATGCCAATATTGGCATATATTGGCACACACGGATGCGATGTTTTTGACCGGAATGAAAAAGTTCGAAAAGGAGCAAAACATGAATTTTGGACATATTAGAGTGTATTGGGTGCGTTCGTGGCAAAAACTCTCTTCGTGAGACGCACGGCGAACTTTTGTCAATAATGCCAATATTGGCATATATTGGCACACACGGATGCGATGTTTTTGACCGGAATGAAAAAGTTCGAAAAGCAGCAAAACATGATTTTTGGACATATTGGAGTGTATACTTCGTGATTCGCGCGGCGAACTTTTGTCAATAATGCCAATATTGGCACATATTGGCACACACGGATGCGATGTTTTTTACCGGAATGAAAAAGTTCGAAAAGGAGCAAAACATGAATTTTGGACATATTAGAGTGTATTGGGTGCGTTCGTGGCAAAAACTCTCTTCGTGAGACGCACGGCGAACTTTTGTCAATAATACCAATATTGGCATATATTGGCACACACGGATGCGATGTTTTTGACCGGAATGAAAAAGTTCAAAAAGCACCAAAACGGGATTTTTGGACATATTGGAGTGTACTGGGTGCGTTCGTGGCAAAAACTCACTTCGTGATTCGCGCGGCGAACTTTTGTCAATAATGCCAACATTGGCATATATTGGCACACACGGATGCGATGTTTTTGACCGGAATGAAAAAGTTCGAAAAGCAGCAAAACATGATTTTTGGACATATTGGAGTGCATACTTCGTGATTCGCGCGGCGAACTTTTGTCAATAATGCCAATATTGGCATATATTGGCACACACGGATGCGATGTTTTGGACCGGAATGAAAAAGTTCGAAAAGCAGCAAAACATGATTTTTTTGACATATTGTAGTGTATTTTGTGCGTTAGTGGCAAAAACACACTTCGTGATTCGCGCGGCGAACTTTTGTCAATAATGCCAATATTGGCATATATTGACACACACGGATGCGATGTTTTTGACCGGAATGAAAAAGTTCGAAAAGCAGCAAAACATGATTTTTTGACATATTGTAGTGTATTTCGTGCGTTAGTGGCAAAAACACACTTCGTGATTCGCGCGGCGAACTTTTGTCAATAATGCCAATATTGGCATATATTGGCACACACGGATGCGATGTTTTTGACCGGAATGAAAAAGTTCGAAAAGCAGCAAAACATGATTTTTTGACATATTGTAGTGTATTTTGTGCGTTAGTGGCAAAAACACACTTCGTGATTCGCGCGGCGAACTTTTGTCAATAATGCCAATATTGGCAATTATTGGCACACACGGATGCGATGTTTTTGACCGGAATGAAAAAGTTCAAAAAGCACCAAAACGGGATTTTTGGACATATTGGAGTGTACTGGGTGCGTTCGTGGCAAAAACTCACTTCGTGATTCGCGCGGCGAAGTTTTGTCAATAATGCCAACATTGGCATATATTGGCACACTCGGATGCGATGTTTTTGACCGGAATGAAAAAGTTCGAAAAGCAGCAAAACATGATTTTTGGACATATTGGAGTGTATACTTCGTGATTCGCGCGGCGAACTTTTGTCAATAATGCCAATATTGGCACATATTGGCACACACGGATGCGATGTTTTTTACCGGAATGAAAAAGTTCGAAAAGCAGCAAAACATGATTTTTGGACATATTCGAGTGTATACTTCGTGATTCGCGTGGCGAACTTTTGTCAATAATGCCAATATTGGCACATATTGGCACACACGGATGCGATGTTTTTTACCGGAATGAAAAAGTTCGAAAAGGAGCAAAACATGAATTTTGGACATATTAGAGTGTATTGGGTGCGTTCGTGGCAAAAACTCTCTTCGTGAGACGCACGGCGAACTTTTGTCAATAATGCCAATATTGGCATATATTGGCACACACGGATGCGATGTTTTTGACCGGAATGAAAAAGTTCAAAAAGCACCAAAACGGGATTTTTGGACATATTGGAGTGTACTGGGTGCGTTCGTGGCAAAAACTCACTTCGTGATTCGCGCGGCAAACTTTTGTCAATAATGCCAACATTGGCATATATTGGCACACACGGATGCGATGTTTTTGACCGGAATGAAAAAGTTCGAAAAGCAGCAAAACATGATTTTTGGACATATTGGAGTGTATACTTCTTGATTCGCGTGGCGAACTTTTGTGAATAATGCCAATATTGTCATATATTGGCACACACGGATGCGATGTTTTTGACCGGAATGAAAAAGTTCGAAAAGCAGCAAAACATGAATTTTTGACATATTGTAGTGTATTTTGTGCGTTAGTGGCAAAAACACACTTCGTGATTCGCGCGGCGAACTTTTGTCAATAATGCCAATATTGGCATATATTGGCACACACGGATGCGATGTTTTTGACCGGAATGAAAAAGTTCAAAAAGCACCAAAACGGGATTTTTGGACATATTGGAGTGTACTGGGTGCGTTCGTGGCAAAAACTCACTTCGTGATTCGCGCGGCGAACTTTTGTCAATAATGCCAATATTGGCATATATTGGCACACACGGATGCGATGTTTTTGACCGGAATGAAAAAGTTCGAAAAGCAGCAAAACATGATTTTTTGACATATTGTAGTGTATTGGGTGCGTTCGTGGCAAAAACTCACTTCGTGATTCGCGCAGCGAACTTTTGTCAATTAATGCTTATATTGGCATATATTGGCTCACGTGGGTGCAATGTTTTTGACCAGAATGAAAAAAATCAAAAATCCCCAAAACATGATTTTTGTAAATATTGGAGTGAATTGCGTGCGCTCGTGTCAAAAACTCACTTCGTGATTCACGCGGCGAACTTTTGTCAATAATGCCAATATTGGCATATATTGGCACACACGGATGCGATGTTTTTGACCGGAATGAAAAAGTTCGAAAAGCAGCAAAACATGATTTTTGGACATATTGGAGTGTATACTTCGTGATTCGCGCGGCGAACTTTTGTCAATAATGCCAATATTGGCATATATTGGCACACACGGATGCGATGTTTTTGACCGGAATGGAAAAGTTCGAAAAGCAGCAAAACATGATTTTTTGACATATTGTAGTGTATTGGGTGCGTTCGTGGCAAAAACTCACTTCGTGATTCGCGCAGCGAACTTTTGTCAATTAATGCTTATATTGGCATATATTGGCTCACGTGGGTGCAATGTTTTTGACCAGAATGAAAAAAATCAAAAATCCCCAAAACATGATTTTTGTAAATATTGGAGTGAATTGCGTGCGCTCGTGTCAAAAACTCACTTCGTGATTCGCGCGGCGAACTTTTGTCAATAATGCCAATATTGGCATATATTGGCACACACGGATGCGATGTTTTTGACCGGAATGAAAAAGTTCGAAAAGCAGCAAAACATGATTTTTGGACATATTGGAGTGTATACTTCGTGATTCGCGCGGCGAACTTTTGTCAATAATGCCAATATTGGCATATATTGGCACACACGGATGCGATGTTTTTGACCGGAATGAAAAAGTTCGAAAAGCAGCAAAACATGATTTTTTGACATATTGTAGTGTATTGGGTGCGTTCGTGGCAAAAACTCACTTCGTGATTCGCGCAGCGAACTTTTGTCAATTAATGCTTATATTGGCATATATTGGCTCACGTGGGTGCAATGTTTTTGACCAGAATGAAAAAAATCAAAAATCCCCAAAACATGATTTTTGTAAATATTGGAGTGAATTGCGTGCGCTCGTGTCAAAAACTCACTTCGTGATTCGTGCGGCGAACTTTTGTCAATAATGCCAATATTGGCATATATTGGCACACACGGATGCGATGTTTTTGACCGGAATGAAAAAGTTCGAAAAGCAGCAAAACATGATTTTTGGACATATTGGAGTGTATACTTCGTGATTCGCGCGGCGAACTTTTGTCAATAATGCCAATATTGGCATATATTGGCACACACGGATGCGATGTTTTTGACCGGAATGAAAAAGTTCGAAAAGGAGCAAAACATGAATTTTGGACATATTAGAGTGTATTGGGTGCGTTCGTGGCAAAAACTCTCTTCGTGAGACGCACGGCGAACTTTTGTCAATAATGCCAATATTGGCATATATTGGCACACACGGATGCGATGTTTTTGACCGGAATGAAAAAGTTCGAAAAGCAGCAAAACATGATTTTTGGACATATTGGAGTGTATACTTCGTGATTCGCGCGGCGAACTTTTGTCAATAATGCCAATATTGGCACATATTGGCACACACGGATGCGATGTTTTTTACCGGAATGAAAAAGTTCGAAAAGGAGCAAAACATGAATTTTGGACATATTAGAGTGTATTGGGTGCGTTCGTGGCAAAAACTCTCTTCGTGAGACGCACGGCGAACTTTTGTCAATAATACCAATATTGGCATATATTGGCACACACGGATGCGATGTTTTTGACCGGAATGAAAAAGTTCAAAAAGCACCAAAACGGGATTTTTGGACATATTGGAGTGTACTGGGTGCGTTCGTGGCAAAAACTCACTTCGTGATTCGCGCGGCGAACTTTTGTCAATAATGCCAACATTGGCATATATTGGCACACACGGATGCGATGTTTTTGACCGGAATGAAAAAGTTCGAAAAGCAGCAAAACATGATTTTTGGACATATTGGAGTGCATACTTCGTGATTCGCGCGGCGAACTTTTGTCAATAATGCCAATATTGGCATATATTGGCACACACGGATGCGATGTTTTGGACCGGAATGAAAAAGTTCGAAAAGCAGCAAAACATGATTTTTTTGACATATTGTAGTGTATTTTGTGCGTTAGTGGCAAAAACACACTTCGTGATTCGCGCGGCGAACTTTTGTCAATAATGCCAATATTGGCATATATTGACACACACGGATGCGATGTTTTTGACCGGAATGAAAAAGTTCGAAAAGCAGCAAAACATGATTTTTTGACATATTGTAGTGTATTTCGTGCGTTAGTGGCAAAAACACACTTCGTGATTCGCGCGGCGAACTTTTGTCAATAATGCCAATATTGGCATATATTGGCACACACGGATGCGATGTTTTTGACCGGAATGAAAAAGTTCGAAAAGCAGCAAAACATGATTTTTTGACATATTGTAGTGTATTTTGTGCGTTAGTGGCAAAAACACACTTCGTGATTCGCGCGGCGAACTTTTGTCAATAATGCCAATATTGGCAATTATTGGCACACACGGATGCGATGTTTTTGACCGGAATGAAAAAGTTCAAAAAGCACCAAAACGGGATTTTTGGACATATTGGAGTGTACTGGGTGCGTTCGTGGCAAAAACTCACTTCGTGATTCGCGCGGCGAAGTTTTGTCAATAATGCCAACATTGGCATATATTGGCACACTCGGATGCGATGTTTTTGACCGGAATGAAAAAGTTCGAAAAGCAGCAAAACATGATTTTTGGACATATTGGAGTGTATACTTCGTGATTCGCGCGGCGAACTTTTGTCAATAATGCCAATATTGGCACATATTGGCACACACGGATGCGATGTTTTTTACCGGAATGAAAAAGTTCGAAAAGCAGCAAAACATGATTTTTGGACATATTCGAGTGTATACTTCGTGATTCGCGTGGCGAACTTTTGTCAATAATGCCAATATTGGCACATATTGGCACACACGGATGCGATGTTTTTTACCGGAATGAAAAAGTTCGAAAAGGAGCAAAACATGAATTTTGGACATATTAGAGTGTATTGGGTGCGTTCGTGGCAAAAACTCTCTTCGTGAGACGCACGGCGAACTTTTGTCAATAATGCCAATATTGGCATATATTGGCACACACGGATGCGATGTTTTTGACCGGAATGAAAAAGTTCAAAAAGCACCAAAACGGGATTTTTGGACATATTGGAGTGTACTGGGTGCGTTCGTGGCAAAAACTCACTTCGTGATTCGCGCGGCAAACTTTTGTCAATAATGCCAACATTGGCATATATTGGCACACACGGATGCGATGTTTTTGACCGGAATGAAAAAGTTCGAAAAGCAGCAAAACATGATTTTTGGACATATTGGAGTGTATACTTCTTGATTCGCGTGGCGAACTTTTGTGAATAATGCCAATATTGTCATATATTGGCACACACGGATGCGATGTTTTTGACCGGAATGAAAAAGTTCGAAAAGCAGCAAAACATGAATTTTTTGACATATTGTAGTGTATTTTGTGCGTTAGTGGCAAAAACACACTTCGTGATTCGCGCGGCGAACTTTTGTCAATAATGCCAATATTGGCATATATTGGCACACACGGATGCGATGTTTTTGACCGGAATGAAAAAGTTCAAAAGCACCAAAACGGGGATTTTTGGACATATTGGAGTGTACTGGGTGCGTTCGTGGCAAAAACTCACTTCGTGATTCGCGCGGCGAACTTTTGTCAATAATGCCAATATTGGCATATATTGGCACACACGGATGCGATGTTTTTGACCGGAATGAAAAAAGTTCGAAAAGCAGCAAAACATGATTTTTTGACATATTGTAGTGTATTGGGTGCGTTCGTGGCAAAAACTCACTTCGTGATTCGCGCAGCGAACTTTTGTCAATTAATGCTTAGATTGGCATATATTGGCTCACGTGGGGGCAATGTTTTTGACCAGAATGAAAAAAATCAAAAATCCCCAAAACATGATTTTTGTAAATATTGGAGTGAATTGCGTGCGCTCGTGTCAAAAACTCACTTCGTGATTCACGCGGCGAACTTTTGTCAATAATGCCAATATTGGCATATATTGGCACACACGGATGCGATGTTTTTGACCGGAATGAAAAAGTTCGAAAAGCAGCAAAACATGATTTTTGGACATATTGGAGTGTATACTTCGTGATTCGCGCGGCGAACTTTTGTCAATAATGCCAATATTGGCATATATTGGCACACACGGATGCGATGTTTTGACCGGAATGGAAAAGTTCGAAAAGCAGCAAAACATGATTTTTTGACATATTGTAGTGTATTGGGTGCGTTCGTGGCAAAAACTCACTTCGGATTCGCGCAGCGAACTTTTGTCAATTACATGCTTATATTGGGCATATATTGGCTCCACGGATGGTGCAATGTTTTTGACCAGAATGAAAAAAAAGCAAAAATCCCAAAACATGATTTTTGTAAATATTGGGTGAAGTTGCGTGCGCTCGGTGTCAAAAACTCACTTCGTGATCGCTGC
Source organism: Oryza glaberrima (assembly GCF_000147395.1). Lineage (NCBI taxonomy): Eukaryota > Viridiplantae > Streptophyta > Magnoliopsida > Poales > Poaceae > Oryza > Oryza glaberrima. Next base: position 221 of record NW_026267052.1, on the reverse strand, counting down.
AGGCGAACTTTTGTCAATATGCCAATATTGGCATAATTGGCACACTACGGATGCGATGTTTTGACCGAATGAAAAAGTGCGAAAAAGCAGCAAAACATGAAATTTTTTGGACATATTGGAGTGTATACTTCGTGATTCGCGCGGGCGAACTTATTTGTCAATAGATGCCAATATTGGGGAGATTATTGGCACACCAGAACGATGCGATGTTTTTGACCGGA
>NW_026267051.1:0-82446 GCF_000147395.1 Oryza glaberrima | reverse complement strand
AAAAAAACGGCCCATTTATCTCTTCAGGCCCATTATAACCGGCCCAATATTCCCATTCTACCACGGCCCAAGCCAGACCCTAGGTTTGTTCGGGGGGTATATATAAGCCCCCACCACCCCAACCCGCGTCTCCCTCGCCGCCGCCGCCGCTCGCCGCTCCTCTCTCGCCGCCGCAGCGAGGAATCTCCGGCGAGGACACCACCGACGCAAGCATGGCCGACACGAAGACGGCGCCGGCGGTGACGCTCCGCACCCGCAAGTTCATGACGAACCGCCTCCTCTCCCGCAAGCAGTTCGTGCTCGAGGTGCTCCACCCGGGCCGCGCCAACGTCTCCAAGGTGCGTCGCATCCTCCTCCTCCTCCGGTGACCGTCCGGGCTAGGGTTTCCCGCCGCCGGCGTGAGGCTCATGCGTGCGTGTGCGTGTGCGTGTGCAGCGGATCTGAAGGAGAAGCTGGCGAAGCTGTACGAGGTGAGGACTCCAACTGCATCTTCGTGTTCAAGTTCCGCACCCTTCGGAGGAGGCAAGTCCACCGGATTCGGACTCATCTACGACAACCTCGACGCCGCCAGAAGTACGAGCCCAAGTACAGCTCATCAGGGTACGCGCCTCTCTTGTCTCGTTGATCTCGCCCTGCTCTTGATAGTTTAGTTAATCGTGATGCTATGCTGAAATCTGAACAATCTAGTACTACTAGAGTAGTTGTCTGATGGGAAAAAGGAGTAAATTTCACTTGGGATTACCATTTTGAAAAATATAGTATTGTTGGTTCTTGTTGATCGGTGTTTTTTTTTGATGTTGATCAGTAGAGCACCATTTCTTGTAAAGTGGTTTGGAATGATGAATCACATTCTTATGCGTTTAATGATGTATTTTACTAGCATCGTTGCCTTTGTTAGCAACTATGACTTTTATGTTCAGAATGTTAGCGCGATTGTATTGGTTAGTGTGTAAACATGTACTGCTGAAGCGGTGGGGTTTGACTTCCCATCTTATGCTAAGGAATTACTGCAATTGTGGTGGTTTCGACGAATCTCTGCCATGTATGATTACAGAACTTAATAACATGACAAAAATTGGTTAAAATCATGCTTGAATAGCTCATCTTTTGACATGCATAATATGCTGTTGCATGTAGGTGCTTGATTCCGAGCTGTTTCACCTAGCTTTATGCATTACTGCATCTGCCAAACTTAATGAGTTTCATTGCCTAAAGCTTCAGGTGGCAGGTGTACCTATTAATTATTTCATGGGGTTTTGGAATTCAACTTTTCCATGATGCATATCAACTTAACTCGTGAACAACTATGAAGGCCCATGTTTTATGTATTTTGTCTTTCTCATTTTCTTTTTGCTGCCATACCTACAGAATGGCCTCGCCACCAAGGTTGAGAGTCTCGCAAGCAGATGAAGGAGAGGAAGAAACAGAGCAAAGAAGATCCGTGGTGTGAAGAAGGTCTATATACTTACCTGACCGCCAAGTTCTATTATTATAGGAGTTATAACCGCATTGCTAACTACATGTAACTAAACTGCTTGCTTGTGTCGAATTTGCAGACAAAGGCTGGAGATGCAGGCAAGAAGAAGTAAGCAATGGTGTTGAATTGACATACCACCTTAGCTGCCTTAAGTTCTCCGCCCACTATCAATTTTTGTACCCCTTAGCGCATCTCCTTGTCGCTATTCGCAGAATATGGATTGATCTGCTAGAAAAAAAAAAGTTTTTTGAGCATTTTGACATATGCCCCCCTGTTACATTACATTGCTGCGTTTACTGTGACTTGGCTTTGATCAGCATACCATCTCAGTGTCCCTATAAATTGGCTCTTAATCAGCTTTCCTGCTCTTAGTTCACTGGCACAAGGTTTATTGGTCTTGTTCTTCACTCGGGCCTTCTGTTGTGGTCATTGATTAAGTGAATTATTCGGCTCTTTTGACATCGTATTTCTTGCTGTGAGCTGTAATGATATGGAGAAATCAGGTCTGTTAACCTGGGTTGCCGAATGCTACCTTGTGCCCTGTGTTGATGCCAAATGAATTTCTATCAGTCAAATTGCACAGTTTGCAGATGGGCTTTTTAAACCGTACAACTTAAAATTGAAAGGAATAAGTTCACTTGTGGTCGTTCAATTTGTTGCCTAGATTTTCGTCCTTCCACCCAAAACCAGATATAACTAGTCCTCCACCTACAAAGCAAACGAGGTCCCTCGACGGTTTGGATGGTGGTTTTAGCTCATGTGGTGTATATGTGGCTAATTTGTCCTTGTTCTCTGTGGTAGTGATGAGGCACTAAAAGCAACATATAAAAATTAAAAATTAAAAAACATGTAGGGCCCACATATCAGTTAGATAAAAGATAAAAGAAATAGGTGGACTCACATATCAGTGGATCCCACAGTCCTCTCCTGTCACCGGCTCATCGCCCTCCACGGACGGCAGTGTTGGTGCCTCCTCCCAGCCATCCTTCTTCTCCTCCTCGAGCTTCCTCGTCGACCGGTGAGCACACGCGGAGAGGGAGAAGGGAGGCGGGCGGCTTCACTGGCACCGCTCGAAGGGAGACGAGGGTCGCCGCCGGCTTGCTCCTCTTCCATCGCAATGGAGACCACCGCCTACAGGGCGAAGGAAGCAACTATGTAGAGGGAGGGAATGGTCATGTCGGCCTTCGAAAAGGGGAACTCAACGACTAGCAACGGCGGGAGGAGACGCGGCGGGAGGGGATCTAGCGGTGACTGGCTATTGGGTCCATCATCATCGGGAGGGGACCCGAATCCGCGTGGTTGCTGACTTGCTGTGGGTTCAGTGCTTAGCCTCCCCGCGGTGGGAGCTTAGGAGGCACGACGGCGATGTAGGAGCGGAGGTCCCTAGACTTCCCTGCGGCGGTCGAACTCGGTGACGTCGTGGCCGTCGCCTAGCTCCTTCCCGCCGGTCGCTGCCCTTCTCCCCTATGGCCACCGCCCCTCTCCTCTTCCGTCGGACATCATGCCTCTAGGGCTGCCGCACTACACTCCTGGTGACCTGGCAGATCTACTGGGTGCAAGAGGAGAACGGGGTGAGAAGGAAAGCGACTAGGTTGTTGTCCGCGGCCTCTGTGGTAGTTATCGGAGCATGTGCTCGTGGTGCAGTGAAAGCTAAGGCACGGCTCACGCAGCTGGCCCAGGAGTCGCACAAGTAGTCGGCGGGGGCCATCGCTTGCGGCGTCGTTGTCGAAGCAGGTGACCGCCTCCGTATTTCCTCCGCGTGGTGAGGATGGAGGCTATGGGAGATGAGGCAGGAGCAAGGGACAGCGCGGGCGGTCGGTCCTCCTCCGCGCATAAGCGTTGGTCGACGGCGGTGGAGCCGGAGCCGAGGGGGCGGAGATCTAGAGGGAAAGGAAAGCGTCTGCTTCACTCCCGCCGCCTGCTGCACACCCCTCCTCTTCCACCGCTCAGTGCGCTCGCCGTCCTCCTCTCCCTATTCCTCTAACCACCGCCGACGTTCTTGAGCCCGCAAGCCATAGGTGGCCAACGGTCACCCACTTCGACGCCTGGGATGTCGTCGCTGTGGGAGCACCGGAGGATGGAGGATGGAAGCCTAGAAGAGGAAGAGAGGGGGAAAGGATGAGGTGAAGGAAGTGGGGGGCACTAACATGTGGGTTCCATTATTTTTTAATCTTATTATTTGATTGACATGTAGGTCTATATATTTTGTTTTATTTTTTAAAATTGTTAAATTTTTGCTTCATATGCCATGTCAGATGAAGACCGAGTCAAATTAGCCACTTAGGCGTCACATCAATTAAAACTGCTATCCAAACCACCTTGAGATCTATATTACACCGGTTTTGACAATTGAGGGACCAATTGTATCTTGAAGGTGAAAATCGGATTTGTTGACAAGTTAAAGGACGTCAGATGAACTTATTCCAACGAACGATGGTGCCATCGGCCCAGGCTTACTCAAGTGGGCTGCACGGCCCAACAGGTGTAGCGTATATATTTATAACCGAGAAAATTAGAATGGCATGTTTTAATATCAAATCCAACATTGTCAGTAGAGAAGTAGAGGGAATAGAAATACAGGCAAAAACGCTACGATTTCATAGAAACCGTTGTCTTGTTGGTAGATTGGAGTCGTCTGCATTTTCGTTCTCGCGTTGGTGAAGTCGTCTCGTCTGCATTTTCATTTTGCACAGGCACACAGCACCAACTGAACCAGCTGCAGAGAGGAGCAACACGAGACAATGGCAATTTGCAAAGCTGCTACTGCTCCTCTCCTCTGCCAAGAAAGCCCGAATTTTGCCAGCCGGTCGCCACGTGGACAAGTTAATCTGCCTCCAATGCAATGTACTACTGCAACAGTATACACGTCGTCCTGTTTGGTCGGTCACATCACAACCTGATCTCGATTACTCGTACTACTCAGCTCACGTGTTGTCCTCCTCCTTCGTGTAGACCCGTTTCTACCGATTTGTAGTATGCTAAAGGGGTGTCTATATATAAGGGTGTAAAATTTTGATGTGTCACATCGGTTATTATATATGGTGTCGTATAGGGTGTTTGGACACTAATAAAAAACTAATTACAGTATCCACCAGTAAACTGTGAGACCAATTATTAATCCTAATTAATCCGTCATTACCATAGTTTACTGTAGCACTACATTGTCAAATCATGGAGCAATTAAGCTTAAAAGATTCGTCTCGCCAAGTAGTCGCAATCTATGCAATTAGTTCTTTCTAAGCCTATATTTAATACTTCATATAGGTGTTTAAACGTTCGATGTGACAGGGCGTAAAATTTTAGGGTTGGATCAACATGCCCTAAGGTCTCCTTTGAATCGCATAAGGAAAAAAAAGAATAGAAAAAAATACAGGATTATGATAGGAATGAAAATGTAAAACATACATAAGTGACTGGTTGATTGAATCGCATAAAAAACAAAGGAATCTGATGAGAGAGATAAAATCAAAGAAAATTTTCTAAGAGTTTTGAGTTCTTGCTAAGTGTTTTTTTCAAAATCTATGTGCAATGAGTCATTCCATAGGAATTTCATATGATTTAAAAAGCTCCAATCCTTTGTATGAAAGGGTCAAATAGGAAAAATTTTTTATAGAATCCTATAAAATTTCTCCAAAAATCGTTTGATTCAAAGGGGCCATAAAAATATATTTATTTTTCATCCATCACACACATATCAACACATAAAAAGAACTAAATATCCATATTTTATCAAATTTCAATGCAATTATTTCTCTTTATGTCCTCCAAATACATTTATTCTCTATTTCCACAAACTCCGATGCAACGATAGCTGATTAATATAACCACACTACTATATAAACTATTTTTTTTGCGGTCAAATTGATTTTTCCATGCGGAGGTTTTCCCCGTCTGGACCCAGGTGTCTGGAAAAATAAATATTTTCGTGTGCGGGCGGCCCAACCGCGCAGAATATCATTTTTCCGTACGGTCGGGTTAAGTGGACCGCATGGGATAATCGATTATCCCGTGCGGTCAAATAATACCGCACGGATTTATTTTTGTCAAAAAAAAAAAGGAACTTGTTTTGTCTTCCCCAATCAAATGTTTAGTTTAGGCCGTGTTTAGATCCATGGGTGTAAAGTTTTGACGTATCACATCGGATATACGGACACACATTTGAAGTATTAAATGTAGTCTAACAACAAAACAAATTACAGAATCCGCGTGTAAACCGCGAGATGAATTTATTAGAATTAAATTTGAAAATATACTGTTCATTCATTTTTTTCTCAGGAATATTCGGGATGCAAAAACCTGTGCAAAAATATACCGTCGGTGTCACACATTCGTTGTGCGAAAATGGTATCACACGGTGAAAGCGCGAGACCGCACGGTCTTGCGGAATGGAAGAGCGAGACCGAACGGTCTCCCTGAAGCAATCAACGACACTGTCCAATGGGTTCCATTTGATTAGCGATCGCTAATCAGGATAATGATGAGGACATCCTCCACTGTTACCCACTGGCAAAGACGCAAAAGTTGGGCGGCGACCATGTGAGCCTCTGAATAATCCCACCTTGCTTAGCTTGAGAGGAGGAAGCCACTTTAAAAGGGAGAGCCACCCTTTCCCTATTGGACTAGTCTTTTAGGGAGATTGGGTATTTCCCCGAGTGGGTGTGCCTATGAACTGTTGAGTTCCGGGCAACCTTAAGTTATCGAGACCCCACCTGGGCCGGATTGTTATCAGATAATTAATCGCTAATTAAATCGGCAAGGCACGGTATCGCAATTTACTTGAGCGAGACCGCGCGAGACCGTGCGATCTCGCACTTTCACTACGCGATACCGGTCGCGACGTCATTTCCACGTTATTTTTGCGCAATGGTTGTGCGAGACTGATGGTATATTTGTGCAAAAGATTTTGCATACCGAATATTTCTAACAAAAAATTGAATGAACAATATATTTTCAGATTTAATTCGAATTTATTAAGCCTAAATCATGTCGCAATTAGACTTAAAAGATTCGTCTCGCAATTTACACGTAATCTGTATAATTAGTTATTTTTTTCGTCTATATTTAATACTTTATGTATATGTCCAAACATTCGATATGATAGGATGTAAAATTTGCAGGAGATCTAAACCGGGCCTTAGTTTATTGGGAAAATTGTAACCATGCCATTATAATTTTGTAAAATTGCCGATAAGCACGTTGTACGAATGGTAGGAGCTGGCTTTGAATGATATCTTATAAAATAATGATCTAAGATACAAATGTAAAACACAAATAATTTGAATTACAACGATGGTAGCATCTGGACCTGCATTTTTTTTAGGAATGTGATTAATCATACGAAAACTTACATGTTTAGTTGCCAGCCACACTTTACCACAACTAACGTTAGACAAATTTGGGCAGCCACAAAAGTGTGGTGGATAAATTGCTAGCCAAAATGTTAAAAAAAATAAATCTACGGCATATGAAATATATTATTTAAAAAGTATGAAAAGTCACAACTGTGATCATAAAATGTGGTCATCACATCAGCAGAACCAGTACAGGGGACGGCAGGAGGGCCAATTGACCGCAGATAATCTTTGTGAGCTGCTAGCTGCGCCGTCCGTCCGTCCGTCCAAAAGGTTGACGGCGCGGCGGCGGCCGGCAGCACGCGCCGCGGCGGCGCTGGCCCCTGGCTGGCCACACCTACCTACCTACCTTTTCTTTCTGCAATTTATACTCCTACATGTATTTTGGACCACCGTCCTAATGGCCTAAACTAAACAGAAAGTAGCTAGCTAAAGATGGTATCACCGACTATACCACATTTTGGTTGTTATATATTCTCTTCTCATCTAACACACACCCACGCCTGCATGTATTCATGCCATGTTTTTTTTGGATTTCTTTTTTCTCTCGGTGAAATCTACCAAGAATAATCTTGTAGAATTGGGCATTTTCAAATTTCTATTCTTTGTTATCCGTACGGAACTTATCTAGAAAATCCTGCTATTAATCACATGATGATATTTCTCTACTTCTTTAAAAGCGTCCTTCTTATGTTCCCTTTCCTTCGTACTGATCCCTCCGTCTCAAAATATGAATATTTTTGGACTTTGGCACGATCTCCGAGATATTACTTTGACCAACAATATCAATATAAAAGTAAGATGTTTTAAATAAAAAAGTTAAATATTATGATAGTTTGTTTAATGATAAATCTAGTAACATCAATTTTACATGATTGATCTTTTTTATTTTTTTTATTAATAGTAAATGTTGAAAATATTTGACTTGCCACTATGCTAAAAATGATTATATTTTAGGACGGAGGAAGTATGTGCATAGCCACAGTAAAATTTAGTGATTTATTCTTAGTGATCCAAAGTTTTACACAAAGCCCCCCCCTACGTTTACACAGAACTCTCCATATTTTGCAAGAAAAATAACCTGGTACGACCAACTTAACTTTATTTGGTATTAAAAAAAACATAAATTTATTGGTGAACTAGAAAAAAGTATCCGTGCGTTACAACGGGTAAATGCTATTTTAATCTTATTGTTGCTATATGGTTTAGTTATGATGAAATTCATTGTGAGAATTCACTTGGACAGTTCTTTAGAAAATCATGAGCTACAATTAGGAGTCCAACTTTCATCTTAAATTAGCATGCGAGTTTTTTAAAGAGATTTCTTATATGACTCTTTTTATTTCCAAAAGCAAACGGACTTAAAATCCGACTCACATACGGATATGTGTTTCCAAAAGCGAACAAACTGACAGACTCAAATACGGATGGTGTACCAAGAGACCAATAAAAACATCTTCAGTTTTTATAATAGTAGAGATTATTAGTCCACCCATCTGGTCAATTTCTAATTATATAGGCCTATACCGTTGTATAATATGGACATATTACAGGTTATTAGGAAATCTAGAGTTAGAAATGCAACATTTGCATAGTGCTGGAGGCATACCACGAAGGGCCTTCGGCCGAACCTGCCGAAACCAAAAAACTCGGGCAATAGGCTCAGACCGGAGGCAGGCGGCGAAGGTTGAGAATAAAGCCATATGGGTGTAAGCCGTGGCTTGGGTTACGCCAGCTTCGCCAAGCGGAGTCCTTGCCAGAAGGCTGCACGGGCGTAGATGATGCGGCGAAAGCCTCGGCACGAAGGCACGGGTTTCGCCAAAGTACCGAACCTTGTCGTCGGGAAGCCTAGCGGGCCGCTACGTCCTCAGGAAATTTTGGCAGATAGATGGGCCGAGCCATTTAAGTCCAGTAGGAGCCCATATGTGTAAAGGACACAGTGTGCCCTCAATAATGTCCCTATCATAAGGGTAACAATGAAAATTCCACTGTAAAATCTAAACCCTAATAGGGAGAACCTGTAATGGGGCTATAAATAGCCTCCTAGGGCCATATAATAGGGGGATTCTAAAAAAAATTTTCACTAAATAATACAACTGTTTCACTTTTCCAACAACGGTTGAAAAAAACCACGTCTTCGACGTGACGTGGTTGTCTATTCGACAACACATAGTTACATGATTAATGGAATTAAATTTATTAGAAGCGTGGAAATTTCATCTAACTCTCTCTCTCTCGCGGTAGAAACATTGACAAACCTTACATAGGACGCTAGATCAAGGAATCCTTGATCCAACGGCCACCAAGAAGAAGAGGAGCAAAGATGTAGGGGACCAGAGAGAGGTTTATGCAAAGGTGGTGGATGGAGGTTACTACTACAATGATTCCCTCCAAAGTCCAAAATGGCACCCAAGTTGAAGTTAGTCACTCACCACCTGCACACTGTTGTTGCTTGGATGCTGCCACCAGCTCATTATTGTTGACCTCTAGGGGCACTTGCTTTCCTAGATGCAGAAAGTGCATTCTTGTGCTCTCACAATTTTTTGCATGGATGGTTTCATGCTACAAGTAATTTTGCATGAAGTTTCAAGCAAGGTTTTGCATGATATCTAAGATAACTATTTTTTCCGCAAATTGTGCAATGTGCCTTTTTTTTTTCCATGGGCTCACTTCACATTCTATTTTCAGTTGCCAACAGATGTTACAAATTTACAAAACAGGAAATAAGAAAAAGCAAAAGATAACTCCATTGAGAAAGCAACATCAATGTGATCATGGGAGGGAGTCGTAGATGCATAACTCTATTCACTGGGATTCAAATATTAATGTTATCATTTATTTTTGCAGAGGCCAAAAGTAAGCATCTTTTTGGTTTGTTGCTGCCCAAACCAACCCTACCAAACTTGGTAATACCCAAGTATAAATTTTGGTATTACCAAAATTTGATAATATTGATTATGTTTGATTGGTAGGCTTTACCAAAATATGATAGAGATTTTAAGAGCGAAAACCTTCGGGACGGCCAACTTTTAGTAAGATAGAAATGACAAGAACATGTTTGATTTGTTGCATTATCAAATCTTGGTAATACCAAAATGCTAATACCAAAATTTGGTACAGGAACAGAATGGTCATGAAAGTTGCAACAATCCAAACATGCCCTATTTCTTCTATTATCTTTGAAGGGCATTTACAATACAAAATGAGTGGTTTCATGTTTCAACATTAGATCCAAGCTACCACTATCAGTTGGGAGAGTGATCCTGTTGAGGGTGCGCGCACCCTATTAAATGCCTTGAAAAGTAGACTATTGTACTGAGAAATATTAAACTCTCTCCATTTTATAATATATGACGTTGTTGATTTTTAATGCGACGTTTGATTATATGTTCTGTTTAAAAAGGTTATATAAATGCTATTTATTTTTTTATGTTTTATTTTATCATATAAAACTCTGACCTTTACTTATATTTTTAAAAATTTACACTAAATTTTTAATAAGATGAATAGACAAACATTATACGAACAACCAACAATGTTATATATATAAAAAGCGGAGGTAATATTTGAAAAGAGAGGAAGTATCACACAACATAAGACCACTTTCTACATAAAATTCTCCAACAAAACAACTCTCCATTGCTTGCTCCAAGAATCAATGCATTATGCATGCCACACCTGCATCCCTGCAATTGTTTACAGGTGCAACGCAATGCAAGGCACCGAAACAAACAAACAAACGAACCCAGAGCTAGCGATGAGTACTCTGATCCCAACTCACAAGAAAGGAAGAGAAAGGCAGCTTTCTTGAGCCAACAACCCGTCGTCCGTTGGCATGCCAACAACCACCAACTCGGGAGCCGGCCTCGCCCGCGCGCAAGAAGAAGAAGAAGAAGAAGAGGAAATCATCAAAGCCAAAGCAATGCAAAGCAAAGCAAAGCAAAGCATATTTTGGTTTGGTTGTCACCTTTGCTTGCTTGCTTGGCCACTGTAACCTTTTCAGTGCTCTGCTGCCTCTGCCTCTGCATGGCCTGCAGTTTCTCTGCACTGCATATTTGCATTTGCATTTGCATTTGCCCCTGAATCCTGATGACCCTGACGACACACGGACAGACAGACAGGGCAACCACAACAGCAATGTGCTCGCGGCCCAACGCAGGCAGGCACAGATGCCATGAGAGAGAGTAGAAAGGAATACTAGCCGAATAGGAATAGTAGAGTACTGCAGCAGCGGCCAAAAGAGCAGGATCCTGCAAATCTTCTCCGCTGCACGCCTAATTATCCCCATCACCATCTCATTCTCACCCACCTATGGCCTTGTCGCTTGCTGTCCTGCCTCCATAATCATCATCATCTTCTTGCTAATACTACTCTATTACTAGCTGATGAGCTTGTTAATGGCACTTTAATTAGTCTAAAGCAAAACCACCACATTATTAGAGCCAGTTTAATAGTATAGCCCACTGCTTAGTCCAATTCACCTATAGCCGATCTAATAGTCAATTCATACAACAGTTGTTTACTATATTATTAATATATGGTCCCACCTATCATACACACATTGTGTCTTAGAGTCCGTGCTGCAGCTGGCTACAGATCTGTAACCCGCTGCTTTTCTCTCTCATTTTTATCTCATTAAAATATATTTATAGCCGGCTAATAGTATGCTATTTTACCTGCTCCATCTGCCACCTTTTGAGTGAGAGGAATATAGAGAAAGAGAGAGAGAGAGAATGCAGTAGGCAGCAGAAGCAAACACGAATCTCTCTCTATCAGGGCATGATAGGAGGAGTAGCAGGATAGGACGTCATGGGCGGCATCTCAGCTCAGCTCAGGCTCAGGCTCAGCTAGACGCTACTCGCATCGGAGCATCACATTGCCGTGTGCCGTTGCTCGCATTGCAGCTGCAGCTACTACTACCATTCCCACACCTTTTCTAGCTCTCTGTTCCACACCTCTCTCTCTTGCATTGCAGCCAAGACAGCAACCAGCAGCAGCAGCAGCTCAGCTAGCTAGTTTCTGCTTTCTTGATTTGTTCTTGGATTTGGGCGAGCTGTACATCTAGTGAGCGGGTGATGGGGGAGGCGTCGGAGAGCATGAAGAAGATCAGCAGAGGCCGTCTCGGCGGAAGCTGGATGGGGGAGCCAAGCGATCACCATCGCCATGGCGATGAACAGGAGGAGGAGGAGAAGACGCTGGAGCTCAGCCTTGGGCTCCCCGGAGGAGGATGGCGAGCGGCGTGCAGGGACAAGGGGACGACGACGAAGCACTCCATTGCAGCAGCTGCTGCTGCTGATGATGATGATGGTGACAAGAGCTCCATGCTCTCCCTGGGCTACTCCACACTCGTCTCCCACTCGCAAGGTACAGATAAAAGAAAAAGTTCACAACTCTGTAACTGATCTCGTGTTCTTGCGATGTCAGTTGCATGTTACTGTAATAGACATCTAGTTATACGTGTGTTTTTGTTAGTGTTTTGGTGTTGTGACATAGCACAAAAATGTGCCTCATTTTCTGATGAAACTTAGTTAGATATATGGGTAATGCAGCGTTTGAGACCTGAGCAGAAATGTGTGTGTCATTGCTCTCAACTCTGAAGTAGGAGTGGTTTCTAAAATTTGGCTGAGAAGAATGAGCAGAAAAGGAACCTGAAAAATTAGTTGTTAAGAAGATTGTTGTGTGAGATTCGAGTATAATGGCTAGTACTAGTAGTACATTTTTTTTTGAGACATTATGAACTTTGTGTTTTTATTGGGGGGAGCTGATAGATGCACTGAACTTTTACCAGTACGGTTTCAGAGATTTAGTTGTCTTGATACATAGTACTTGTGGTAAACACTGCTCAAGAAAATACTTGTGGTAAGTGTGTTTACATATGAAACCTAGGTAGTTTCATTGTTTAATGAAAAATCCATTATCTGACCCAAAAAAAAAGAAGTATTGCATATGAGTAGAATATTGCATCATTGGTTCTTCTTCAATCTTGATTGCATGTGCCATGCTCAAAAGTCAAGAACAGCAGGGGAAAAAGTTCTCTGAAGCATGATATCACATCTTGTTTCTTCCTCCTTGTTCTTGTGCAGGCAAGGCAAACAAAAACAAGGGGTCCCCAGAGGAAGAAGAGGCACATCCACCACCAGCTACAGGGAATAATGCACTTGCATCCAACAATAATGGCTGCTTCCAGACAAGGTTGGGAATCATAAGGGCCTCTCCTCACATGTCAAAAATTCCACAGCACCATATATAATCTTTTGCTTTTTATGAGTGGGCAAACTCAACTGTTGGATTGGTAGCTAGCTAGTAGCTCCTGATTCTTTATTCCTCATTTCCTCCTCATCTGCATGAATTGAAGAGGGAGATGCCTCCATCTCCTGCATGCCCTGCTCCTCATTTATGACAAAAACCATTTTGCTTGTTTGCTTCTGCCTGCCTGCATGCTATCCATGGAGATAGATAGATAGATCTCCTACTCCATTTATGAGGGATGCAGTTGTCTTTGTCAACATGTAGTACTGTTTGTTGTTTACTTTCTAGTTTGTCCCTTCTGTTCATGACAGTTGTTGTTAGTTCACCTGACATACCTGGTTGCAGGATTATTTACTTAAGTATAATTTCAGGAAAATTGATCATATGCCACCCTTTAGATTGCATCCATTTATAAGCCACTCTTGTGTCACCATATATAGGCAAAGCTTTGGCATTAGCTAGCAATCATTTGCTGGTGTTGTACACCATCAGGCACTAAGCTTCCTGATCTGAATGTAGACTACTACAATGTGTATGTTTTAATTTGAACATCCTTTTCTAGAGAAGTAGTTTCTGATGCATAGGTGATTTAGGATTTGTACAAAAAACGGAAATTGAAAGGTAATAACTATAGCTAGTCAGATACTCTATTTTGTAGTTTGATGTAGTTATTCTTTGCAAAATAATATATGATACCATTTCTGAACTTTTCAACCTTGAAAATAGTAACTATAGCTAGTCAGATACTCTAGTTTTAGTTTGCTGTAGTTATTATTTGCAAAATAATACATGAGATCATTTCTGAACCTTTTTCAACCTGACAACCTCGAAATGCAGATCTCCTAGTACTCCTGTTGTTGGTTGGCCTCCGGTTCGAACATTCAGAAGAAATCTGGCTACATCCAGCAAAGCATCTCTTGAACTGCAGAATGGAAAGAAGGCTGCAAAAGCGGAAGAGATCAAGAGAGCTCCATTCATAAAGATTAACATGGATGGTATCCCTATTGGTAGAAAGATCGATCTGAATGCTTTTGATAGCTATGAGAAGCTTTCTTTAGCGGTTGACAAGCTATTCCGAGGCCTTCTTGCAGGTATATGAACCTCAACTCTGTTGTTTTGTAACAAAATCAAATCATTCAATTGCGACTGTAGTTTATGATAGAGTATCTGAAGAGTTTTTCACTGATACTGAACCATGGCACTGCATAAATTGTTTCTTTATTGTTCTTTCGAAAGTTCGCAAATTATTTCTTCGTTAATTTCAGTATTTTGAAATTTGAATGGCTGAGTTATCGGATTAGTATCTGATCCAATGTGTTCAATTTGCGTCGTTGTATTTAAGCCCAAAGAGACCCCCTCGCTGCTGGAGCAAAGGACTGCCGGCAGGAAGATGTGGCAATATCTGGCTTGCTAGATGGAACTGGGGAGTACACTTTGGTTTATGAGGATTATGAAGGTGACAGGGTGCTTGTTGGAGATGTGCCATGGGGGTGAGTTTTTCGTTTTACCGTTGCATTTTCAGAGAGTAGTAAACAAAGTTACTACTTTTATTGGATACTGATTATGCAAACAGCAATGCTTGAAAATGATATGCAGTCTATTCCCTTGTTTTTTTTTAATTTTATTGATTATCAAACTGGGAGAAAATAATTTTACCATCAAACTGGACCATATGCCTCCTAACTGATAGTCTGATACTGCAATTCATGCAGGATGTTTGTTTCTTCAGTTAAGAGACTGAGAGTACTGAAGACATCTGACCTCTCTTCATCTGTCAGTACCTCTTTCCACCTTACTTCTATTACATCAAACTCGCTGTTATCTCCGCATTATTCTGAAATTTGTTCACGCCATGTAATCCATGCAGCTAATAACCTCTGGACGGAAAAGAACAGCAGCTGAGTGTTGACCTTTTTTGGAGCTGCTTTGACACTTTCAGTGACCTGCTGTGAAGAAGAATATGATCTTCTGAGCTTGTATCATCGTCTCTTTCTCTCAATGTCTTGCTGTGCTGATCTTTTGGGGTTTTCCTGTTCCTACTTAACCAACTTGCTTCCTTCTGTTTAAGACACTTGTGTGAAGTGAGTGCAATTTGACATGACCATCATGTAAATGTTCAGCTAAATGCTCTACATTTATGCAGTTTATTCTCTGGCAGATGATATTTGGAATGTTGATTTGTTGCATGAGACCCATTTAATAGTTTTGTTCTCTGTTACTGGACATGAAATTATTGTTGCTAGAGGAATCAATTCAGAGAAATGTGGCCAAATTTGTTGCAAACGTTGATCAGGGGGCCTAAACTGAGGCTCCAACATGTGTTGCAACTTGTAAATGGCTCATCCGATCAGTGGCCAAAGCTCAGATGTTTCATGATGCTTTTATATGCTTTAATTGGGTTAGTAATTTAATATAGCACATTCAATTGTTATAAAACAAATCAGAGGAGTTAATTAGTTTCAATGGTTAATTAGATCCATGCCATTGTAATTTCTTCAATTTTGAAAAATATCATTACTATTCGTCTGTTTAAAGACATGCTGCTATAATTTGACCAAAATTAGAGATGTGCCACTTTGTACCCCTCCAATGCAATAAGAATTTAGACCAAATTATCCCTTCTCCTTCCTTCACTCCCTTCTTCCTTCTCCCTCTCACTAATCTCTGTCATCTCTTCCACCGGTCCGATCCAGTGATCCCAATCGAGTCCGCCGGCTGCCGCCCTCTCCACCTAGGCCCACTTCTCACCGTCCATCCCCATACCATAGAGCCGCGACCTCTCCATCACTGGCCATCCCATTGAGCTCGTTGTAGATAGTCGCGGATCTTGTCGTCCTCCTCTTGGGTGACGGTGGTGGCGGCGGAGCTGCCCGATGAAAACCTTGGTAACTGTGATGACCATGTCGAGGAGCGGTTTGTGGTAGCCCCTTCGAGCTCGAATCTTGCTGTCGCCCTTTTTGGAGCTCCCCTGGCCGTGGTAGGGGAGAAAGCAAAGTAGAGGAAGACACGAGGGGGTGGTTCGCCTACAACACTAGTGTGTGGGTGGCGGAGGTTCTGGTGTAAGGAAGAAGGGGGTGAATGAAGGAGGAGGGGTAATTTGGTTCAAAATTTTTTATAAGTGCATTGAAGGGATACGTAGTGGTATATCTCCAATTTTAGTCAAATTGTAATGACATTTTTAATAAGTGAATAGTAATAGCATTATTTTTATAACCGAAGAAGTTACAATGGCATGGATCCAATAGTTCCAATGCTTAAACATCGACATCATGTGAGAGAAAGATTCATGTTTCCAAATAACTGAACACTCCGTATTTGGTTAAATAATTCATGCATCTGAAAGATTATAAACTTATATTACATTCAGCCAGGAAAGACAATTTGCTAGAAAATAATTACCAGAGATAAGTATAGGCATGAAGTATATTAACACCAAATAATAATAAGTTGAAACTCAACCTCATTTGAGAGTACTACTCACCAAAAAATTATCTTTTTTCTACTACCAAATAAAGTTGAGTTGGCCCTACTAGGTTATTTTTCTTGCAAAATATGGGGGAGTTCTATACCTCTACTAGCATAGTGCCCGTGCGTTGTAACGGATGAAGTCAATTTTGATTTTACATACATACTCTGTACATGCAAGTTAGTGGATAAGGAGTCGAAAGCGATGGCACATCAACCGAAAGCGACTCCACTAAATCGAACCTTCTATTGTGGTGCAACGAATTGACACTCACTACACTCATACCTAATTGTTTGTTGTTTTAAATCCACTCGATTTATGATTATAAGAAAGATATTGATACCACCTTGAAATAAAATTGTTTTTTATTGACTCCTATATTTATGGATACAATAAGTTATTTATTTTTTGTATGTCATGTAATATTGTCCATATCACGGATGCCCGCCGTCCTCCTCGTCATCGTCGTCGTTTTCACCATCGTCGCTACTGTCCTTATCCTTGTCCTCGTCCTTGTCGTGGGGCGTAGGGGGCTAGGATTGGCTGGGTCCGCCCACTCCCTTCACCGTCGACGCGTGGGAGGGGGAGATGAATCCGCTGCCCTCGTGCCTCTTCACCATCGGATCCGCTGCCGCGGCTCATCCCCACCACCGGATCTGCCGCTGTCGGATCTACGCGGTCGATGGCCGCCGCGCCTCCCCACCGTCGGATCCGCCACCACACGCCGCATCATCGTCGGATCCGTCACCGCTGTCGCATCCCTCCTTCGCCCTCTCCCATTGCCCGAGCCCTCTACCGCGTCGGGAGGGAGGAGAGGGGAGAGGATGAGTGGGGGAGAAGAGGAGGAAGCCGTCGTCGTCGCCCTTGCCCGCCGCCGCAGTTGGAGCCCGCCGCTGGTAGGGAGGAGAGGAGTGGGGGTGGTGGGAGAGAGAGAGAACTGGAGAATAAAAAAAAGTGAAAATCTTCGGGGGGTATTTTTGCATGCGGGTGAGTTAAACACTGCATTTTCACGTGCGGATTTTTTAAATGGTCCGTTTGGAAAAATTGATTCTTGCATACAGGTTTCTTAAGAAGCCGTATGAGAAAATGGGGATCAATTTTTGCAGGCACGAACACTTATGGCTTGTCTGCAATCTATTTGGGTGCTCATCCAGAAAAATCATTTTTAAGTAGTGAATGGAAAGATGACATGATGAATCCAACCACATTTTTTTGATGTATTGGTTGGTGAATTAATGTTGTATATAAATAAATTAGTAAGTTGTAAATGTATAATAAAATTTCCTAAATATAAAGCATGGCTGGATTTAATTTTATTAAATTCTCCATGGTTAATTCTGCTCTTTGTGGTTAATTCTGCTCTTTGGAATTTTCTCGGATTTTTCAGAGCTCAACTACTAATTTTAATAATACAAAGAACATTTCAGTAATTATTTAAATAATAAATTAATCATTAAATGATCTTGTTTTAATGTTGTTAAATACTTAGAGTGTCCAGGTATGTTCGAGATTTTTCTTGAAATTATTTGAGTATTGAAAATATTTTCATTGGTTAATTTATTTGGAGAAGTAATTAAAAATCCTCTCTCTTTCTTGTGCCTAATCCGCGAAGTTTACTTTTCATCCTTTCTTCTCTATCCCGAATTCCACTTTAGCATCCCACTTCTTCCTGTTCGGTCTAGTAGCTGCAGCGCCGAAAGTCCGTTTCATGTCCCTACTTCTTTTCCTCTCGGGCCAGCCTTTTTCCCCAAAGTCCACACCACGTCCCTGTCGCTACAGTGCTGTCTGCAACCTCTGGCCGGAGACAGAGCCCGACCCGGCGCCGCTTTCTCCTCCAAATCCTGGCGCCCCTTTCGATATTTTCTAAAATTAGTTGAGAGGAAATATCTCTCTTATTCTTCTCTTCCGTTTTCCTCAATAATCGAATCTTATTTTGAAGAAATCAACGCAGAATGGAGTTCGGTTTGAGCTTATCTGTCCAAACCGAACCCTAGTTTTTTTTGGACAAAGCGGAAGGGGACGGTGACGGACGAAAAAATGCGGGTCAAACAATATGAATCTTTTAATTAGTTAGTTAGTTATTATTATTATTATTATTATATTATATTATTATTATTATTAATAAGATTGACATTAAGATGTAAACGTAGGGGGGCCTTTGTGTAAAACTTCGGATCGCTACCAAATGTATCGACCCGAACCAAGGGGGCTTTGTGAAAATCCTATCAGAAGAGAAATCGTGGCCGTTGGATCATATGCGAAGATCCCCCGTCTTCCGCGTCGGCGCCGCCGCCGCGCGCTCCCCTGAAACCTCCCCGCGGGACACTAGCGCCTCTCCTCCTTCCCCGGTTCCCCCCACCCCCGCCTCCACGTTACATTGCCGAGCCACGGATTCCATCGCCGCGGAGGACGAGGCGCGCTCATCGATCCGCCGCTCCCCGTCGACGACGAAGCCACAGCATCAAGGGTTCTAACCACCTCTCCCCCCGCCGTCGCCGTGAGCGCCTTTTTCTCCTCCTCCTCCTCCTTCTCCGGAGAATTGGGCGGGGGATTTCGCTCTCATCACGAAGGTATCGCAATTTCGTTTACTACAGCCTGCTGGATTTGCTTATTAATTGCCTTGATAATTCTGAATATTCTGATATATATATTCCCTGGATTCCCAATATACAGTAAGCTTTAGCTGAAGTTTTCCTGTCTCTAATGCACGACATTTTTACAATTTTTATTTAGCTAAATATGTATGTTATGCATGCTTGATTCTGCTTCGATGAGCATGTGTTGGTAGCAGCAGAACAAACACAAACACATCCTAATTAAGGAGTCCTCTAAAAAAGGGAAAAAAAAACATCCTAGTAAGTACCTATCATTATACATAGTATGATAGTTTAGAGGTGTAAAGTGTCTGGTTATTGTTTGACAGTGAAATCCAAATACTATTGATACCACTGGAACATCATATGTTAACTGTTTGGAACATCGATTATGAACACCTGGAGGTTCAACCATGGTCTGGAAGTGATAATAGTGGAAGTTTAGCTAACTGAAATAAACAATCTAAATACAACGGCATGCATTTTTTCCTAGGCGCTCAAAACGTACATGCATTTTTTTTACAAAGCAAATAGATTTGAAGTTGCAGTCAAGTAGTATTTACTATTTAGGTTATTAAGAATGTCCTGCACTCATCTTTAAGCTTGATTGTTGATCACAACACTTCCCTTCATTTTGAATGAAATATCTTGCTTTTATGCAACATTAGAAGAGAGCATCGTGCAATTTCCTTGCAAGCAGGATAATAAGTATCTACCGAAGCTTTGGTGAAAGCTCAACAAGATTGATGAGGACAAGGATTGAGCCATAGGAAAAGCCAAGGCTAGGGCTGAGCTAATATGCCCTTAACTACCCATTATATATTTTCAGAATTTCTATTGTATTTTTATAGGGCCTGAATTGGATTGCAGAGTTTGGCCTAGAACTTAAGCACTACCAGCCCTAGGCATGTCTTGGCCCCTGGACGAGGATAAATCATATCATATCTACGGTGGATTTTCACCCACCACTTTGCTCTCCATTATATATAATGATGATTCTTGCCGCATCATTGCCTCCTAGATTCTCCATTTCTTACCTCCTAATAAAGGCCAAAGCTCCTCACCTTTCACCACTTGATTAATTGAAATGGCTACATCGATCCTACGTATACTAGCTAACTAATTGAGCACTATTCAACGTTCAAAGGCAGGTCGTGTTCTTGGACTCGTGCACTGATGGAAAAAAGCAGATAAAAATGCTGTAATCCATTATAAGTTACATCACAGCCTTATCTTTGTGTATAAACAAATTGATTGCCACCATCCTGAGATATGTAGCATGGATTTGATCACTCAGTTCGGTTGGTGTCAAAAGGGACAACCTGTATATACACTCATCCATCTGTTTGGTAGCCATTTGCCTGAATAGTCCCCAGCTTCTGCGCACGCGTGCAGCTGGTTTATGAAAACGAATGGAGGCATATGCATACGTACTAAGATATGCCACTTTCCAGTGCCGGCCTGGCCGGTCGTTTCGTAGAGTTCTCATTTGGAATTTCTAGCTTGTCAGGATGCGTGATTCGCACAGTTTCTAGCTTACAGAAGGATGCGCAATTTGCGGCTATATATACTCTGTTTTGTTGATTAAAAATAAGACATACAGTATTAGCTTTTGACGCAGTCTAACTACTTACACATTAAACATTAAATGGTTTCTTTTTTTTTTTTTAAAAATACATTGACGGGGCTCTGTTATACTGTTAATCTATATACTCTGTTGACTGAGTTCTTTCCTGCTGAAATGGCTCATCAAGTTCAGCCCAAATCTTGGGTTTCTCTTTTTAGTTTATGGCAGATTATATGCATATTTTTTAAAGTTCACCCAAGACTTTGTTTTGATCTTTTGATTCTTCTTGATGTGGCATGCACTTGGTCCTCCTTTGTTTGGTATTGCTTATGATAAAAAAGACTTTGTCGGACTTACACTTAAATTCAAGCATACAATACTTGTTATATTCATAATGATCCACTCATGTTAGGTGCATTAGGCGCATGAAGTACTCTCTCCACCGGCAGCATCAAGTAATTTTTGACCGGAGTAACTAACTAAAGTAAATGGGGCTATGAAGAGTAGCCAATTAAGTTTGGAGAATAATTATTCTATGCATAGTCTAAGAGAAAATTTCCTTGCACATTACACCAGGAAAGAAAAGGCCCAAATCCATTATCTGCCATGGGGTAAATCGTTTTATTTCCTCATGCAATCGGCATTACAAATCCGCAAGCAATTCTCCATTAAGCTTAGGAAAAGATTTTAATTAAAAGATTTTTATCTAGAGGACTGAAATAGAGTTGTTGCTCCCAGCACTGACAAATAAAGGCCTCACTTCCATGTGCATATCTGTCACTATTTTAGTGTTATCCAAAAACTATTTCATGTGAGAATAATAATGCTTGATAACCTAGCTAGGAACAAACATTTCTTTCCATTCTATCTAAAGTAGTTGGGTGCTAGTGGATTTGTGGTGGCAACATAGAGCATAAAGGGAAGAAAGCCCAGCTGGGTGGAGTCATCTATCCAAGCTTCATCGCATATAATGGTTTTTGTGGATGGCATATAATGGATTCCGCTTATAGTTTAACTAGACCACCCTATATATGATACCTATTTTTTCTGAAAAAATAACAGTGGAGGATCGAATAACCATGGTCAAATTATGCTTGCAGTTGCAGTCCACTGAGGCACATATTCTCCTTTGAAATTCCAAAATCTTTTGGGGACTAAATTCCATTTTGTACAGCCATGCAATTAGAAATGCAAACCAGCGCTAGATCATGCTTGAAGCCACAGCTGAAACCAAGCTGTTGCCTCCATTGGTGCCAACAAATCTTACAACCAGTTAAGCTGTCGACAGGGTTAAACAACTAGCTTAATTATGTGGAGTAGGATATATTCTTCTTCTCTAAACAAGACCTAGTACGGAGAGTAGCGGTATTGGATCACTGCAGCTAAAACCAATTATAGGCGTTGATGTGTTTAGGATGGCGAAGTAGTACGGGCCGTTGGATTCTTCAACAGGCCTGATCTATCCTACCTACTCCCTCCGACCCATAATATAAGGGATTTAGTCTGTCCAGATTCATTGTCACTGTGTTTAGTTCCAAACTTTTTTTTTCAAACTTTCAACTTTTCCATCACATCAAAACTTTCCTATACACATAAACTTCCAACTTTTCCGTCACATCGTTCCAATTTCAACCAAACTTTCAATTTTGACGTGAACTAAACACAGCCTGTATTAGGATGTGTCACATTCACTCAAAATCCCTTATATTATGGGACGGAGGGAGTAGCAGAGACACACAAATCTTTCCGACCCAGCCAGCCAACCAGCCATGAATCTGACACTGGCTGATTTTTTTTTAAGCAACTCTGAAACTTTGTATGTTTTTCGAACTGCTAAATAGTAAGTTTCATAGATATATTTTCTACATAGATTTTTTTTAAAAAATCAAATAAATTTAGTTTTAAAATTTTGTATAATACAAGTTAATACTACTTAATTAATGATTCATCTGGTTTTCTGAGCTGTCAACCGCCGCAGGCCCGCAGCCAAACATCACTGCCCAACTTGTGCTAAAAGTTTGTGGATTGCTGATTCACGCAGGCGCAGTCCCTGTGGACGCAATGTTTTCAGGGTTAGGCACAGTAATCTCTTCTACGTACACAGAAAAACTCGCAAAGCTACAGTAGTGGGTCACTTGTGAAAGAAGATGCAACCATCTCATGGTTTGATGTGCACTACGCTTCCTATGGGTGATGTATGTGTAGGACAGTAGGAGCTGAGCTAGCTTGTTCGTGGATGTCATCTTCGCTCGTTTCGGCGTGCTATGCGGGTTGTCCTGTTCAATGATTATGCCAGCTACGCCTTCTCGAGCCATTGGCTCCGTTTGAGATATGTCGCTGATTGGATTATTGTAGGGAATTATCGATTTTATTGTAGCCGGGGCGAAGTCAGTCCTACGGCTGCTAGAACTTGAGCCCTAAGGTCTGCCTTCAAAATATTGTTTAAAATGTGTTAAATCATCATGTAAATTTTATAAAGAAAACCAATATTTCATTAGTTGACCTCTACCTTAGCTCTAGGTTTTTAAAATTTTTGGCTCCGTCATTGATTGTAGCTATAAGAAATGGCCGGCTCACCACTTTGGCTGGTCGCTCTGTGCTAGTACAGTCCGTGCTCTGTTGTATTCTGATCCACGCGTCCATGGCGATCGGGCTGCCGGGCTAGGTAATCAAGGCCATGGATAAGAAACACTGAGCTTTCCGGTGGACGGGCACAAACATGGTCCAGGGGAGGGGGTGCCTTGTCTCTTGGACGAACGTTTGCCGCCCCAGACCTGTTGGCGGATTAGGTATTGCTGACATGAGGACGGCGGGTTTCGCACTATGTCTTCGTTGGCTCTGGCTTCATCACTCAGGACACCCCTATTGGGCTAATCTGAAGGCTCCCCTTGAGCAAAGCGTCTCCGACATGTTCGCGGCGTCCACCTTTGTGCCAGGTGACAGCACATCGACTCTTTTTTGGACAGGCCAGTGGATCGAGGGTCGCTCGGTGGACTTAGCGCTAGATCTTCTCCCTATCGTGCCCCCACGGCTCCGAGCTTCACGCACGGTCGCTTTGGCCCTCGCTGATAACTCTTGGGTAAGGGATATCTCTAGTGCTTCCTGTCCAGCTCTCTTTGAGCACAGAGGTCCGTGTCCAGCTCTCTTTGAGCATAGAGGTCTGTCTTGTTTGGCGTTGGACAAGTGATCAACGCTACTCGGCTCGCTTGGCCTACCAGGCCTTCTTCCTCAGGCAGTAATCCTTCGCTTGCGTCGATCTGCTTTGGCGAGCTAAAGGCTTGCTAAATGCAAGCTTTTCCTCTGGCTTGCGTTCTAGCAGCGTTGCTAGATGACCGATCTCCTACAGATACAGAAGCGTGGTATTGACAGCTACTCGGCATGTCCGTCTGCTCCTAGGAGGTCGAAATGGCAAATCACATCCTCCTCGACTGTGTTCGCTCGCTAGGTCCAGCATCTGGTTCTGTCTCCACCTGGCCGGTCAAACCTCACTCCGGCCCGTGGCTCCTCTCTTTAGGCCTGGTGGCCGATTTTAAGAGCCTGTCTGTTGGAGCATCTTCACAAGGGTTTCGATTCCTTAGTCCTTATCGTCTCCTGGCAGCTGTGGAAGGAGAGGAACTCCAAGGTGTTCGATTACTCTCTTTTGTTGGTTTCGATGGTTCTGGGCTCCATTCTACAGGAAGGCCATATCTGGTATGCGCGGGTGTCACGTCTTTTGGGGATTGGGGACCTATTGGGAGTGTAGTAGGGCTCCGCCTCCACTCTCCCTCTTATAGGAGTAGCGTCCAGTTTTAATTAGCTTAGTCTGTTTTCGCTTCTTTCTCTCTGTTTCTCAGC
Source organism: Oryza glaberrima (assembly GCF_000147395.1). NCBI lineage: Eukaryota > Viridiplantae > Streptophyta > Magnoliopsida > Poales > Poaceae > Oryza > Oryza glaberrima. The sequence continues at coordinate 57,908 of NW_026267051.1, read as the reverse complement.
AATGACTCTCTGGCTGGTTGTGGTGTGTAAGGGTGTGTTTGGATGGAGTGATATGGGTAGATAGGACATGGCCGCCCATTTTTTGTGGGTGTTTAGTTGCTGGGCAGGGGTGGGATGGGGCAGCCCGGGGAGGAATATTCCCCTCGATGCTGGATGGGGGGGATCCGGCCGATTTGCTCGGATCCAGCCACCCGAGCGCCCGGGTGAGCTGGGCGAGCGAGGGAGGTGGTCGCGTGACTCGCGTCACCCCGGGCGAGGGAGGGAGGGAGGCGGTCGCCCGGGAGAGCTGGCCGGCGTGGGATGCGGGCGCGGCGGCCGGCGCTGGCGCGGCAACGGGAAGAGGAACGATGGCGACGGGAGGAGGCGACGAGCTCGGAGATGACGATACGAACCCGATGACGACGACGGTGCGGCTGGCGGGAGGAGGCGCGAGCTCGGATGCGGCTGGCGAGAGGAGGTGCGAGCTCGGAGACGCCTGCCGGTGACGACGACGACGGTGCGAGCGCCGAGAGCTACGTCGGCGGGAGGCGGCGGCGCCTGCGGTCGGTGGGAGGAGGCGAGCCGGCGACGAGAGAGGAGGCGAGCCGGTGACGACCGGATCTAGGGGGCGCCGGTGAGAGAGGATATGAGGCTGCGGCGGGAAAGAGAGGAAGCGCGGCGGCGGGGTTGCCGGCGAGGGGCTGCCAGTGATTTCGAGAAGGAAATTTTTTCTTTTTTTGTTTTTCTCCTTCCCCTTTTATTTCTTTCTGCTTTTTTATTTCTATTTAGATTTTTTTTAGTAGATTGATATTTTTTGGGTGAGATTTTGGAGGGGTATACTAACCGCTAATAAAAGGGTGATTGCAACCACTCATCCATCCCACTCCCCCAACCAAACAAAAAAAAGGATCACCATATCCACTTTTATCCCTACAACCAAACAAAAAACTGTATCGCCATATTCACTCCACCAAACAAAAAATTGGATCGCCATATCCAGCAAAATATGGACCGCCATATCCTATCCAACCTTGACTGGGAACCAAACACACCCTAAATGAACTTCCCTTCTTCTAATATATTGACATGCAATTTTTTCTACGCGTTCGTGAAAAAAAGATTGTAGCTATAAGATAAATATTTTAACGTAATCATCGAGCTAGACATCCGATCACCGGCTTTTTCTTCCACACTTAATTATTTGTCCCAATCTAATTTCATCTATTTGAGCTATTTAAGCCCCGTTGTGCTAAGAGGTCCCCTTGCGGATGTGAGTGCAAGTGATGGATGTAAATTGAAAAAGAAAAAGGAAAACAATCTTTGAATGGGAGTACTGTGTGGAATTACGGATCTAAATCACAATATTTTCAGTAGAAATTTGTGAGATTCGCAAATGTACTTTTCGTATTTATCGACCTGCTGTTGTGCATATATTTTCTATATATAATAGAAAACAAATGTAATGTAGGCATGGAAAGAGAATGAGTGAATTTTCATCGGTTCTGTCAGGCCCAGTGTTTAGTACGATAATCGAGGTTATTGGACTTATCGATTTTGGTGCACATCAAGAAACCGCTCAGTAAACTAATGTTGTTTTTAACAACAAAACTATTTTTTTGAATTTTTTTTCTAAACTTCACTCGTTATTGTCAACCACTAAAACGCTAGTATGGGTTATTGACGAAACCACGGGCGAATGGTATTGAGTTAAGCGTTGCATTTTTGCAACCATGTAGAAGTATACTCCCTATCATAGACAGTAATGCAACTATATAGGAGCACAGGTTCTTTTTTTCCTCTCGCGTCGTCCTCCCCTGGTGCGGCACGGGAGGCGACGACCCGGCCGCCCCTCTCCCTCCCCTCCTCTCCCTTCGCCTCACCGCCGGCAGGCCGCAAGGACGGCGGCGGCGGGGCCCCTCGCCGACTTCTCTCCAGGCGGGCAGGGAAGCCGCCCTAGGTGGGACGGCGGTGACCACCAGATCCAGGCCGCTCCGGCCGGATCTGGCGAGGCGATGACTGGCGGTGTTGAGGATGGCAGCAACGGCGGCGGGGAGGGCGACAACGAAGGCAGGGGCGCGCGGCGTCGGGCGGCGGCGGCTGAAGACGGTGGAGATGGCGATGGCGGCGGGGATGGCAATGGCGGCGGGGATGGCGATGGTGAGGGCGCAAAGGCGGCGGCGGTGGTCCCGCGTGGGCTTGTGGTGGCGACGGCGCGGTGCCCGGCAGCGACGGCGGCGGCGTCTCCTAGATCCGCGCCTCTCGGCCGAATCTGGAGGGTGGCCAGCGGCAGTTGGCGGCGGTTGTGTGGCGATGACGGCAGCGGTGTGGCGACGGTAGTGGCGGCAGTTGGAGACGGCGACGGTAGTTGGCGACGACGGCGGCGGTCGTGGCAGTTGGTGGCTGCGGTGTCGGCTGGCACAGCAGCGCACATGGCATCGGGCGGCGGCTAGCTGCATGCTGGTGGAGGGCGACGGCGCAGCAGCAGTTTGCAGAGGCGAGGGCTGGTGTCGGTGGCAGCGACGACGGCGGCCGTGTTTGTGGAGGCGGTGGCGACGTCGGCGGCAGGGAAGGAGTTGGCTGCGAGGCGAGGATGGCGACAGAGAGGTGGCTGGGTGTTCGGCAGCAGCGGCTGCAGTGGTGGTGACCATGTTTGTGGTCACCGGAGGCATGGCGGCCTCGGACGGCTAGCCAAGGGCGTGGGAGACGACTACATCTGGCCGGCGTGGCATCGTTTGGTGGAGGGGTCGGAGACCGGCTTGGCACAGAGAAGCGCAGCCGATGGCAGAGGAGGCCGGCTCGGCGCGAGAGGCGCGGGCGGCGGAGATGGAGGCCGGCTTGGCGTGGGAGGCGCGGCTGATGGAGGGAGGCCGAATTGGTACGAGAGGCGCGTCCGGTGGAGGAGGCCGGCTTGGCGCAGAGTGGCGTGGCCGGCGGTAGAGGAGGCGACCTAGGTGTGAGGAGGAGCTACCGGTGGGTGTGGCACGGTCTTCAGCGCACGAAGGCTGGCCGGCGGAGGACGCCGGTGCAGCGGTCCCACATGTCGGCAAAGCTTGTGTGGTGGTGGAGCATTGGTGCGTCAGCCGTGGATTCGCAGGTGGTGAGCGGCGGGTGAAAACCTAGTCTGGCCTTGGTCGGACCGACAACGATGGTTATCCCTCCTCCTAAGGGCGTTGTTGTGCTGCCTCACCCCTCAAGGGTGATTGTCGGGCGAAAGCCCGGTCTTGGGCTTTTTTAGTCCTGACGGACGACGGCGGTGGTTTTTCCGTCGCTTATCTTCTTGAAGACATCGTTTTGGCATCCCCTAGGGAGCGATCTCGTCTGTGTCCCTTTGTTGGCCTAGTGGCGATCGGTCACGCTTAGCTGCGGCCGGTCCGGTGTTAGCCTTTTCCTGGGCTTGTGTGTTGGTGATGTCGCCGTGTGGGTGGTGGTATATTTTTTTCCTTTTTCCTAGTTACGAGCCTCCAGGGTTGTAATCTTATAATTTTTTCCTACTCTATCAATAGAACTTCGCACCGTCTCGTGCGAGTCGTAAAAAAAAAGAGAAGTATACTCCCTTCGCCCCGAAAAGAATCAACGTAGGAGGGATGTGACTCTAGATACATTGTCCCTCCTAGGTTAATTTTTTTTGGAACGGAGGGAGTAACTTCTATCTACATTTTCATGAGTGAGCCCCGATCTTTACTTCGCGTCCGTGAACCACAAAACCTCTTACGTCCAGTCAAAATGATCGTTACAAGGCAATAATTAATGATAAAATTGGTGCTGTTCGCATCATGATGTGCATGTATCGGAAAGCTACCAATATGTGTATTCACCCCCCTTTTATTTTTCTACAGTGCCGTCAGCGATTATTTCTAAAGCTTTTTATTCCAGTTCTTAACAGATACTGTACCTTAGATTTATCAACTTGTGACATCTCTCGAGATGAAGTACGATCCTTATACTACTGCAATAAAAAAAAAGAATTGTTAACCTTCCGTCATCCCTAAATCTTACGGATTTTGAGCCACTGGATATGATGCGATCCGTACTGTTTTTATCTCAGTACGATTAAATTAAGATACAAAACCAACTCCAGCGACCTCTTCTTTCTTTTCAGCATCAGCTATAACCTAAGTTCCAATGGAGGACCTATAAATTAGATTTAGGGTCCTGGGTTGGGGAGGGTGAGAGGGAAGGCCATTGGGCTTAGAAGGACGGCCGTGGGAGGTGGCGGCCCGGTGGTGGGCCATGTAACGAGCGGGCGGTGAGGCGGCGACGGCGCTGCCAAAGCTATGGGGTTGGCAGCTAGTGGTGGGCTGGTGTTGGTGGTAGGGACAAAGCGGAGCGATGAGTTAGAAGGCGGTGACTGGTGGTTTTGACTGATATATGGGCCCTCCAATTCGTGTAATTGCGTCCTGATTGTTTGGAGGTGTATTTTTGTCGCATGGCGGGTGTATTTTCTCCGTAATTGACCTGCATACATAGTTTTTCCAAAACTAGAGGAAATGGTTAGTTGTAAACTCCTACCACTAAGATTTGATACTATATTTTGTATTTCTTATGCATGAGTTGATGGTTAAAGTTTGTAGTTAATGACTGTGAACACCGGTTTGCCGCCATCTAGTTTTATTCCAAGTACTAGTAACGCCCCTGTGCATCACATATATAGCAAGACCGATGGAGCGGGTAGTCACACAACACAACATGCCGGGAGTGAGGCCAACCCTAGCACCACAACCGGTTTGACCGCGCCTCTGGCTGGTCTGACCGGCTCACCCACCTTCAGTCAGACTAGCAGACTGGTCTGACGTCACATAGCGACACCAGTTTGATTGATCCTCAGTCCGGTCTGACCACACTTCTGATCACCGGTCAGACCGGGCCCTGGTTCGGTCAAACTGACGTAATAGTCCCAGTGCAGGAGGTTGATCCTATTATTAATAAAGCTATTTTGCAGCATTGTCTAGTACCTAATCCACAAGTAGCCCCTATTGCTAATGCTATTCTAACGATTCCTCCACCCATACATAATGTTTACCATTATACTGTTCATGTTTATGGTGGGTATCCACAAGATGTTTGATATGCCCAATATAATCATTTTGCGACACCACCCTCGTAGGCCACAAAATCCACAACCAAGCCCTGAGAATATGGAAGAGAGTGTGAGAAATATTATTAGAGAAGCATTTCGAATTGAGCCAAAGAATCAGGCTAGGGTTTATCAAAAGCCATATCCTAATTATTTTGATAACATACCATATCCCCGTGGTTTTAGAGTCCCTAAGTTTACTAAGTTCAATGGTGAGGATAGTACGATCACATGGGAGCACATAAACCAATTCTTAGTACAATGTGGAGAAGATGCTTTTAAAATACGCTTGTTTTCTTCATTTTTGTCCGGTACCGTTTTTACATGGTTTACTTCTTTAATGGCAAATTCTATTTATACTTAGGCTCAATTAGAACATAAATTTCATGATTACTTTTACAGTAGTGAAACTGAATTTAGGATGTCTGATTTAACATCTGTTAGGAAAAATACAATTAATCTGTCACTAGTTATGTTAAGAGGTTTAAAGATGTTAGAAACCGATATTCTAGTTTGAATATAAGTAAAAGAGATTTGGCCAACCTTGCATATAATGGATTTCTTGTTCGTATTAAAGAGAGATTGAATGGCCATGTATTTTTCGATGTTAATCATGTGTTGCATGAAGCTCTAGCTCAGGAAAGCCGAAGAGTTGAGAGATAAAAGGTTCAATGAGTTGCGACCGTCGCCAAGACAAGAGTGGAGGCCTAAGCCAATGAAGGTTGAGAAGTCGATGATCGATCGAGATGATGAGGATGACAATGAAGGAGAGGGATCACCGGTTATTAGCAATAATTAGCTACTAAGGGAGAACATGGATGCCAACATGGTGTTTACATTGTGCCTTGGATGAGGCCGGAATTGTAGAACTTTCTCTTGGTCTAAGAGATACTCAAGAGGTGATATGACTGATAATTAGATTATCACCCTAAGACCGTATGTTCTATGCAAGTTCACCAAAAAGGCATGGGGCATGTGTTTACACCCAAATTTGGCACTGAAACATGAAATAGGAAAATGTTGCCAAAATTTGGAAAGAACCGGGTTTCCTTCACGGGGCCGGTTTGACGGCCACCTATTGGCTGGTCTGACTGATGATGTTTGGCCGGTCAGACCGGTTGAGTCCGAGTCCGGGTCAAATTTCATCGGGTCTCAGGTTTCATTGCTTGGGGAGGTGTTTTTTGAGTTCTAATTGGTCTCTACCCCGAGTTAGAGTGGAGGAGGTCTTGTACAAGGCAAGACTAACCCCTTTATTAGGGCCAAGGCCGGTTCAATTGGACACGCAATTTACATTCAATAGAATTAGCCAATTGAATCGCTCCACCGTAAGACCGGCTTAGTTCGAGTCCGGGTCGAATTTCATCAGGTCTCGGGGTTTCCTTGCTTGGGGAGGTGTTTTTTAAGTTCTGATTGGTCTCTACCCCGAGTTAGACGTGAAGGAGGTCCTATGGGAGGCAAGACCAACTCTTTTGTAAGGGCCAAGGCCGATTCAATTGGATACACAATCTACTTTTAATAGAATTACCCAATTGATTAGCTTTTTTCAACATGCCTCTATTATTTTTGCGTAGTTCTAGCCTAGTTTTGTTCATCTTTGTCGATTTGCGTCATAGATCGTCCGCCTTCCATGCGAGAGTGCAAAATTCCTTTATAGGTTTGTCTTGTAAACATCCTGTTCACCCACGAGACATGTGTTTATACTTTGTTCTATCTAAATCAGCTCCGCTAGCCGGTTTAGTCTTACTAAACTCATCTTGATTTTGCTTTTGGCTAGATCGAGGTGGTTGGCGACTCCATACCACTGCAAGGCATTTAGGTGTCCCGATTGTGATCATTTTCTTGCCAAAAAAGCTGCGAATAGTTAGCAACCAAATATGTCCTAAATTATGATAATTCTATTTTATTATGAAAGGAAAATTTTCAACTGTTAGAATATGTGTCGAATTTTCTAGTCCTTGGACTTACAGTTATAATTGGACTTTGTAACATGGCATCCCTTTATATAGAGAGAGGGCACCACAATGTAACCAATACGCAGGGAGAGAATGGTGACAAGGCCATGGATTCGTAGTGGCTAAGTTCAATGTTGGTTGGGAGGAGCACCCATAATCAGAGCCCCGAAGATGTAGGTTTCGACCAAACTTTGTTAACGAATATGGTGTGTTTCTATGTCGTCATTTGACATGTCTTGGGTGATCAATGACTAAAGCGATCGAGAAGGTTAGTTGTTGTTGTTCTATATCGACTAAATTTTATAACATCCTAAATTTTGATTGAAAAGTCCATCTAGCATCCTAAAGTTTAAAACCCAACATCTAGCCCCTTAAACTTTACAATACCATTCAATACGACCCCTAAGGTGGTTTTACAAAGTCCCTTTTATTTAATTTGCATATACGATGGTTGAGTTTTAATGATGTGACATACCTATTGGACATATATGTTAAAATTTTCATTTAAATCTTTCTTTTTATCCCTTAGAGTAAAGTGCTTTGGCGGTATCCCTTAGGATTGTGTCATATAAGTCCCTAAACTCTCAAAATGCATATCCAGGTCACAGAACTTGTCAAAGTGTATCATCTAGATCCCAAATTAACACATCCCCTATAGGACCCTAGGTGGCGCTGATGTGGCAATGCCACGTGGACGTGACGTGTCCTTTTCTCTTTTTTTCTTCTTTTCTTTTTCTTTTTCATTTTCTTCTCATTCTTCTTTTTTTCCCTTTCTTATGCACGAATCACAGACAAAGAGAAGAAATGGAAAAAGAGAATAAAAAAGGTAAAAGGAAAAAGATAAATGGATCCTATTTGTCAGTCAAAATAATACCACGTCATATCCGTGTGGCATGCCACATCAACGCCACGTAGCATCCTGAAGGGGTTGTGGCGATTTAGACCTAGATGACACACTATGACAAGTTCTGGGACTTGGATATGCATTTTAAGAGTTTAGGGATCTAGATGACACACCTCTACAAGTTTAAGTACCGCCCCGTACACTTTACTCTATCCCTTATTCACTCTCACCGCAGGAAAAGTACTAGCGTAACAATAGCATGACATCACTGTACAATATAAATTGACAACATACAATCGATGAGACGTAAATATATTGTATAACTTACATAAAATCACCTGTTTAAAATCCTAAATAAGCAAAACCACGGTCTAAAAACACCTTAGAAGGTAATATGAACGGTATGTAAAGTTTATATGGTTGGACGTTCAATTTCAAAGTTTAGAGTGTCACATGATCTTTCATCCAAAGTTTAGGGGGGGCATTTGGACTTTTTCCTATTATGCAAGAATGACATCACATATTTGATTGATACTTTGGTCTGATATACTCCTCCGTTTTAATATAAATGTAACCTAATATAGATGTGTTTATAGGTTTTACTTGTATTGGTACGGAGGGATTACATCAACGACCCTTAAATCTTTAATATTCGAGTCGTTGGTGATGACGGATACTACCCCCACATTCTTTATACTAATAATCTCTGTGGACCGCTGTGCACCATTGTGCAATAACTTATGCAACATTACCTTTTTTTTCATTATTTTAATGGTTTATTAATATGAAAATAGGTCAATGGCGACCTTGTCAATTGCCATGCTGTACATGGAAGACCACAGGTCAATAACACTTATTAATGGGTCTGCCAATTGTGCCAGCCAAAAATAATTCCATATATGCAGAAATCATTGCCCTGTTGTCTTAGTTTTGGCTTATAACCTGCAACCAATTTTGAATTCTAGAACAAACTTTAGGGCTTTTTCTTGACCGTTCATCACTTAAACTTAAATTCAAAACTATCAAAATTATAAATTATCTTACCGTAAAATTATTTCTGGTCGCTTCTGTAACATGTCTTCAGTTTATAAACCGCTGTAAAAAATTCATCGAAGTAGGCCCAGACAATAATCAGTAAGCACTAAAATTCATCTACGGATCAGCGTGGAATAGTCTAGGTGGGAGCCACTGCCCACTGCCACCACAGTGCTAGTGACAAAATGCTCAATTTACATTATTGGAGAGGACTTTGAAGATTGACTTGCTGACCACTGGCGAGGCAATCAGCCAATCACTGACTGGCACTGGCAGCCACACACCAATGGAGGATCGACTCAGACCCCGTTTAGTTCACACCAAACTTTTCCTAAACTCTCAACTTTCTATCACATCACATCACATACAAAACTTTCCTACTCACATAAACTCTCAATTTTTTTTCAAACTACCAACTTTCCTTAAACTTCTCCCCAATTTCAAAAACCCTCACAAGCGAAACAGCAACTAGAAGCATGGCAGCCAGTGCAAGTGGCTGTGATGCACGGGATTTTTTTTGTTTGAACTTTTTATTTTTAAATTTTAAAAGTAGACCTCGAAACCTATTTTTAAAATAGCCACGTCAGACTCACTAGCATGACCAAATAATACTACCACGACAACCCCTTGTGGCATGGCAACTGGTAGCATGTTGTTTCACCGTGCGCAGCGTAGTGAAAGTTTTTTTTATCCCGGACAAACTACACTATAACTAGTATTTGCTATAAATTTTTTACCATCAATTCATTCAACAACATAAAAATTTAATGGGGTTTTCACTAGGAAGCCTGGGTGGCCGTCCGAGGTAGCCGGGCGGTGCCTCCACCTCTGGCCGTGCCAACGAAACTATCGTGGCAGGAGTTTTGTCACGCCAGTAAGGTTCTCATGGCAAAAACAATACCTTCGTCACATCGGGTGGGATGCCTGTGCCAAAGAAAAGTTTAGACTTGAAAATAAGTTTTGAGTGAGTTTATTTTTAAAGCAAAAAAATTAAAAGTTACAAAAATAATTTTGAAAATCGATCACATGCCTTAAGAAAGATTGGTGTTCATACCATGGCTCTGGTTTCTGAATTACGATGTTTCAGGGCTTGTTTAGTTGGTGAAATGAAAATTTTTGGGTGTCATATCGGACGTTTGACCAGATGTCGGAAGGGGTTTTCGGACACGAATAAAAAAACTAATTTCATAACTCGCCTAGAAACCGCGAGACGAATCTTTTGAACCTAATTAAGTCGTCATTAGCACATGTGGGTTACTGTAGCACTTGTGACTAATCATGGACTAATCAGGCTCAAAAGATATCTCACGATTTACATGCAAAATGTGCAATTAGTTTTTCTTTTTATCTATATTTAATACTCTATACATGTGTCAAAAATTCGATGTGATATTTTTACGAAAAGTTTTTAGGAAAAAAATAGGACCTCAGTTCAAGCTCGTTTTTGCAGCCCCAATGATTGGAAAGAGGCCATATCGATGATGTATGGGAGATGCACTTGATAATGTAATGACAAGAGATGTATCATTTTTTAACTGTAAGGTTCCGTGTTTATTCTCTAACATGTTTATATTTACTTTTTAAAAAATATTTAGAGGGACATCTATCCCATGCATTATGTTTTCCTTCGGAAAAAAAAAGATGGTTTTAAGAGCAGAAAGTTTCCACACCGACGATGACACGATCGTCGGTGTTGGAGAAGTCTTCTGCAATGCCGTTCACTCATCAGTCACCAGCACACTAGGATCAGATAAGCGGACGATGGGCAGTCACGGAGGCACCTCTTTGTCCACAAGTAGCTGACGCAGACATGCGAGTATAATAGGGCCAATTCCCTACATACCCATGTAATTTCACCTAATTCCTTGTACGTTCCTGAAATTTGTTCTACGTTCCTGAAATTTGTTTGATCTCTTATATACCTCTCAGTTTTTATTTGGATCCCTTACATACCCATTCCGTTAGGTGACCATTAGTTTGACCGTTAGTTATGGTAGAAATTACTTTATTGTCCTTGGTATATTGTTAAAAGCTAGAAATGTTTTATGTGTAAATTATTTGAGTTGTGAAAACCAATAAGGAATAAATTACTAAATATTTGTTATGAATTTTTAAAAATAAAACATTATTTCATTAAAATAAAAAAGATTTATTGTAAAAAAAGTTCTGCATAAAATTTGAAAACTACTTTTCAACAAATATTTAGTGAAAAAAGATTCGTTATGAAAAAACAAAGGGGATGTAATTAGTTTATCACAAATTAGAAAACAAATTTAAAATTTTTAAATAAATTTTAGATCAAATTTGATGAATTTCGTATATCTTCCCAAAAATTTAAACCTAAATAACATTTAGTTTTTGCTCTTAATTTTCTGGTGAAACTAATGTATGGATTTAATCATAATTTTTTAAAAATAAAAAATAATAAGTTTTATTTTTTAAGTTGGGCATTAAATGATTATATTGCTTGTATTTTGTATAAGTTAATTTTTTTCATATGAAAATTTATTGGGTAGGTACCACATATGTATAGTATGGGTAATATAGTCGTTTTAAAATATTTAACGGTCAACTAATGGTCAATTAACGTAGATGGGTATAGAGGAGATCAAAATGAAAACTCAGAGGTATATAAGGGATGATGTCAAGGGTATTGAAGGAATTGAGTAAATTTTCAGGGGTATATAGGGAATTTTCTCAATATAATATACTTTTGGTTCTCGTTGTCCTGCTAAAATCTGATAATACTACTGTACTTCGCTAAGATGGAGATAGGGATTGCGGTTTTGTAGTAGAGAAGGTAGAGATTGCGTCGTGTGAATTGTTCCATAGTTTTTGAAAAAAAAACATAAAAATTGTGTTCTGTTTTTCTTTAGAGAAGACAAAGATTATTCTGTTTTGTGTTCGAATTTTTCAAAACTATAGATTTTCGTTATCCAAAACTAGGAACGTAGACTACGCATAAGTACAGATACATTTTGCAGTATTGCTTTAAATTTTATTACGACTGTTTATGTTAGCATGATATTTTTGAAATATTTTTTCCTCCATTTTTATATGTTTTGGTTAATAACTGGTTTAGATATTGGTTATATTTTTTTTCTTATTACCCATGCAACATATAAACTCTATACTAAAATTAAAACCGTACAACCTTAAATTTATGAGAAAAATTGTGTCACAATAGGAAAGAAATTTGAAAATATACTTTATTTTTTTATATTTCGCATTTATATACCTGGCTATGATTAATTTGCAAAAATATACTCAATCCGCGGAACGGTTGCGCGGGAGCGAGGACGAACCTGAACCGGTCGCGCGGAACCGAGATGCACGATCGAGTCGGTCCCGCACGTCTGGACTGCGGGATCAAGTCGGTACCGCGGCACCGATGCGTGGGAGCGATGGAGCCCTCGGGATCGCAAGTGAGCACGGTGGTACCGCAGAGCGGAGGCGAGGGAACGGCGCTGTCCCGCGGTTCCAACGCGTGGAACCGTGCAGGTCCCGTGGTCCTCCCCTTCCACGTGTTGTTTGAGCTATGTTCTTCCCCAATTTTTTCAACTCATCTGCGTACACGTTTTTCAAACTGCTAAACGGTGTATTTTTTGTAAAAAGTTTCTATACGAAAGTTGTTTAAAAAAATCATATTTACTTAATTAATCATGTGCTAATGGTATGCTCCGTTTTCCGTGTATAGGAGATCCGTTCCATTTCGGGAACTGAGATGTGGGTGCGGCATGTGGGAGCGCCGGTCCCGAGCATCCGGCATGCGGGAGCGTTGCCGCTCACCCGCCCTATGGTACCGGCACGGTACCGCATCCCCAGCCTGCGGTACTTTAGTACTAAGTACTTTATTATTGTTTCATACGGAATACTTTTTATATAGAAGGAAGGTGTTACATTTTTTTAATATAAGATATAATCTATTCGTCTAATATATTGGATCTACCAATTTAAGTGAAAATCGACGGTAAAATTAGATGATATCATGTAGCAGTCTAGAAGCATTTGTAGGAGCGCCACGTGATAACTTAAGAGCGTTTATAGGAAGTTTAATGAATTTTTAATATATAACAGATTTTGCTCATGGTGGGTTTTATATGTTCTAGGGTCAATAAACCCATCATGAGCGTGAGATACCTTCCCTTCTGCACACGTAATATCTATAAAAATCCATGATGCCACTCCATGCGAGAGAGCTTAGTTTTTGTCCCGACTAATAGCATCTTGTGACAATTCCATGATTTATAGGGAAGCAGCACGTAGGCTACAAAAGAGCAGTGCACAACGAAACAGAGTGCTGCGAGTATACCTGAAATCTGAACTCTCTGAACCTGCACCAATTATTCAGAGTTTCAGATATGGTCGATCGAGAATCACACGATCGAGTGTCTTCAGCAACAAGAGACGGTGGATACAATCTCTCCCTCTTTCTGCCAAAAAGATAGAACATATCACGTGTATGTAAAGCATAAAAAAACTTTCGACAGAACAGAATAAGAACATTTCGACTAGGAAACGGCAATTCCATGCTCACTGCATGTCCTTGCTTCCAAGTTCCGTATCATAGTGATATATAATCGCATATATATCAAACGGAACATATTCCAAGTAATTGTCTTCTACTACACCAGAAGGTGATCATTATTTTCATGCTTCTAATCTTAAATACATTCAAGTTGGACCGAAGAGGACAGCATAGTGCTCAACTGAGAACTCACATATTTCTATCAGAGCATCTTTCACTCTCTGGAAGGATTGGTGCTAAAAGAAAGCTACCACGCCGAAGACTTGACCTGTGAGGTAGCTAGTGACGCACTTTGGTTGATCTCTCTCTCTCTCTCTGCCTATCTACTTAAGATCACTTGGACGCCATGTCTGAACATCCGATCCAAGAACACACCACACTCGCAAAAAATGGCTGTCTACAACATCCTCATCCTCTTTCTACTACTATTGCTCTTCTCTCTATCGGCGGCGCAGCCCAGCGCCAACGAGCAAAAACTACTCCTAGCAATCAAGCAAGATTGGGACAACCCAGCTCCACTCAGTTCATGGAGCAGCACCGGCAACTGGACTGGCGTTATCTACAACAATATCACAGGACAGGTCACTGGCCTCTCCTTCCCAAGTTTCCATATAGCCAGACCAATCCCAGCCTCCGTTTGTAGCCTCAAGAACCTGACCTACATAGACCTCTCTTTCAACAATCTCACCAGTGATTTCCCCACGGTGCTCTACGGTTGCTCAGCTTTGGAGTTCCTTGACCTATCCAACAATCAATTATCCGGTAGACTTCCCGGTGACATCGACAAGCTGTCATCGGGGATGCTGCACCTCAACCTGTCGAGCAATGCTTTTGTTGGCGATGTGCCATCGGCTATTGGAAGGTTCTCGAAGCTCAAGTCGTTGGTACTTGACACTAATCGCTTCAACGGGAATTACCCGGGTGCCGCCATTGGAGGCCTTGTGGAGCTTGAGATGCTAACGCTGGCGTCCAATCCGTTCAAACCGGGTCCAATTCCCGACGAGTTCAGCAAGCTAACAAAGCTGACGTATTTGTGGTTGTCATTTATGAACCTTACTGGGGCCATCCCTGATGCTCTATCAACATTGACGGAGCTTACATTATTGGACATATCAGTTAACAAGATGCAAGGAGAAATCCCTAAGTGGATATGGAAGCTCGAAAAGCTTGAGCAACTGTACCTCTTTGCAAACAAGTTCACTGGTGGGATTGGCCCGGACATCACAGCTCTCAACCTGCAGCAGCTTGATCTGTCCATGAATAAGCTCACCGGACCAATACCAGAAGACATTGCAAATATGAAGAACTTGAGCTTGCTATACTTGTACTACAACAACCTCACTGGACCCATCCCGACAGGTGTCGGTTTGCTACCAAACCTAACCGACATCCGTCTCTTCAATAACATGCTCTCTGGTTCCCTACCACCAGAGCTAGGAAAATATTCAGAATTGGGGAATTTTGAGGTGTCGAACAATAACCTGTCTGGTGAGTTGCCTGATACGCTCTGTTTCAACAAAAAGTTCTATGACCTTGTGGTGTTCAACAATAGCTTCTCCGGCGTGTTCCCGGCGAACCTCGGGGATTGCGAAACCATCAACAATGTCATGGCATACAACAACCACTTTGTCGGGGATTTCCCAAAGAAGATATGGTCATTTGCACTGCTCACCAATGTCATGATTTACAACAACGAATTCACCGGCACTCTACCAAGTGAGATATCACCTAACATCACTAGGATTGAGATTGGGAACAATCTATTCTCCGGTGCGCTCCCATCCGCCGCCATCGCACTAAAGAGCTTCAAGGCGGAGAACAACCAGTTCTCCGGAGCACTACCGGATGACATGTCGAGGCTCGCCAACCTCACCGAGCTGATCCTCGCTGGCAACCGGCTATCCGGCTCGATTTCGTCGTCTATCAAATCATTGACAATGCTGACCGCCCTCAACCTTAGTAGAAACCGGATTTCCGGTGAGATCCCCTCCGCCCTCGGGTGGATGGACCTAACCATGCTTGACCTCTCCGACAACGAGCTCACCGGCGACATACCTCAAGAATTCAACAATCTTCATCTCAACTCTCTCAACCTCTCTTCCAACCAGCTCTCCGGTGAGGTCCCCGAGACGCTGCAAAACGGCGCCTACGACCGTAGCTTCCTTGGCAACCCCGGCCTATGTGCCACCACGGACATGGCCATGAACCTTCCGCCGTGTGGAAGTGGCAATGGAGTCCGTAACAAGTTGTCCATGAGCCTGATCACCGTCTTCTCGGTGCTCGCCGGCGTCTTGTTCATCGGCGCCGTGGCCATCCGGTTGCTGATGCTCCGGCACCAGAAGCGGCGGCAGGATCTCGCCGGGTGGAAGATGACGCCGTTCCGTACTCTAGACTTCTCCGAGTGTGATGTGCTCGGCAATCTCCACGAGGACAACGTGATCGGCAGCGGCGGCTCCGGCAAGGTGTACCGCATCAACATCGGCGGCAAGGGCAGCGCCGGCAAGGTGGTGGCGGTGAAGCGGCTATGGCGGACGGCGGCCAAGTCGGACGCGAAGAGCGACAAGGAGTTCGACGCCGAGGTGAGGATCCTCGGGGAGGTACGCCACATCAACATCATCGACCTCCTCTGCTGCATCTCCGGCGACGACACCAAGCTGCTCGTCTACGAGTACATGGAGAACGGCAGCCTCGACCGGTGGCTGCACCGCCGCGACGACGGCGGCGCGCCGACGGCGCCGCTCCAGTGGCCGACGCGGCTGTGCATCGCCATCGACGCGGCGAGGGGGCTCAGCTACATGCACCACGAGTGCGCGCAGCCGATCATGCACCGCGACGTCAAGTCCAGCAACATCCTGCTCGACCCGGCCTTCCGCGCCAAGATCGCCGACTTCGGCCTCGCCAGGATCCTCGTCAAGTCCGGCGAGCCGAATTCCATCTCCGCCATCGGCGGCACCTTCGGCTACATGGCTCCAGGTGAGTTCATCACAAGATTGATTCGTTTGATTTGATTTTGCTCGCCATCGATCGAGCTAGCTCATGAGAGTCAAGTGTTCGACGATATGTCTGTCTCGTGGTCGCAGAGTACGGGTGCAGAGCGAAGGTGAACGAGAAGGTGGACGTGTACGCGTTCGGCGTCGTGCTGCTGGAGCTGACGACGGGGCGGGTGGCGAACGACGGCGGCGCGGACTGGTGCCTGGCAGAGTGGGCGTGGCGGAGGTACAAGGCCGGCGGCGAGCTGCACGACGTCGTCGACGAGAGCATCCAGGACAGGGCGGCGTTCCTGGAGGACGCCGTGGCGGTGTTCCTGCTCGGCATGATCTGCACCGGCGAAGACCCGGCGTCGCGGCCGACGATGAAGGAGGTGCTCGAGCAGCTGGTCCAGTACGACCGCACGTCCAGCGCGGCCGCCGCGTGCCGTGACAACTCCGGCGGCGCGCCGTCGTTCTCCAAGGGGAAGAAAGACGGGAAAGGGAAGAGCTCGTCGGCGGGAACGACGGCCGGGAAAATGTGGGGCGCCGGCGCCGGCGACGAGGAAAGCGGCAGCTTCGTGGCGCATCCGGTTTAAAGCTGACGTGGCAACTACACGAGTCGCTGTAAATTATGTAGTTGGATGTAACGTTTTCTACTTCTACTGTACAGCGTAGTGAAAACCGGGTTGTGGGAGGAGGTTGGGGGGAAGGGGAAAAGGAAGATCATTGAGTTTGGAGGCATGGCCATGATTAGAGCTTATGATTAGGACGCGGTGATCGGTTGTGGACCTGGTAGCGGAGAGCCGCTCGAGATGGAATAGACAGCAAGATAGGGCACTCGCCGCCGCTGCCTTAGGCCTTGTTCGGTTAATCCCCATAAGAGAGGGATTGGAGAGGATTTATTCTATACCTATTATGGTGTAGAATTATTCTCCCTCAATCCCTTCCAATTCTCTTCAATTCCCTCCAAACCGAAGCCCTCAGGTAAGAGAAGGGGTAGGGCAAGGGGGACCAACACAAGTCCCACTACCATAGCGCATCTGGTTTAAAGCCGATGTGACACCGATACAAGTCGCTGTAAATTATGTACTTCTACTATAGAGTGTGCAGGGAACAAACATGTTGTGTAAGGGTAAAAGTGTGTCCACCATATTTGTGTCCAATTGCTGAAGGCATAGAAGTAAAAATAAATTTTGTTTCAGAACGTGATTGTTTTAAGTTATGTTTACTTGTAGAGATGAGTGCTTGAAAATTTCGAATAAATTAACATGTTCGAAAATATAGATTTTAGAACCCATTTGAAACAAAGAAAAACCATATGATTGATGTTTCTCACAATTTTTCTGCAACATTGTACTTTTGTAAAATCTTAGTAATTGTAGTCTATTTCCTCGCGTTTCTTGGAACATGAGGGCCCGGACACAATTGTTTGCTTCAGGGAAATCAGAGTTCAGACCCTTACATATATACCTTTGTGTTGTAGTTATTCCAAAATGAAAATGAGTTCAGGGTCTGTTTAGATCCCTTAGCAAGTTTTTTCATGTTGTCACATCGAATATTTGGACACATACATTAAGTATTAAATATAGATAAAAAAAATCTAATTGCACAGATTGCGTGTAAATTACGAGATGAATCTTTTAAGCCTAATTGCTTCATGATTTGACAATGTGGTACTACAGTAAACATTTGCTAACGACAGATTAATTAGGCTTAATAAATTTGTCTCGCAGTTTACGGGTGGATTCTGTAATTTGTTTTGTTATTAGATGTCACGCCCCGAACTAGCCCTGAGCGGAACTAGCCCGTAACGCTCCAAATTAACCTGTTAATCGATGCCAGTCCCAGGAAACAGTGCTGGTATCACAGGAAGACAGTATATCACAGCAACAGAGGTCTCTTTATTATAGAGTAGGAGTACGGTCATGTTGGGCTGCGGACAGATCCCGAGCTCACAATTGCATTGCAAAAGGGAAAGCGGAAGCCAAGACTTGGACCAATCATCACAGGCGCGACTTGGGAACTAGGCCGAAACCCTAAAACTCATCGTAGCCGACTTGCTCCTGGAAGAACTCGTTAGCGGGATCCACTTCATCTTCTTCAGCAACTGGGGGGGAGGGTTATTTATATAGAGCAAGGGTGAGTACAGGAGTACTCAGCAAGCCATGTAAATGTTTAATGCGGGCTTCAAAGGGAAGGCTGTTGTTTTTGCAATTGATTTTATTTAAATTCCTTTTTGAAATGACTAAGTGAGTGCTTCTCAAATGACACGGATGAGGCAGTGTGTCTCGTCCGGTCGGAGTATGTGCAATGTATCAGTCTTTGAATTGATCAAGGTTGGCACCTGGCCAACTGCTTTCAAATGGCCACCCGGGCCTGGCTGATCCCATCAGCCGTAGATTTTCCAAACATCAAACCCATTCCACAGCAGCAAATTCACAAAGCAGTAGTCAAACAAAACTACGCTAGGAATCACCTCACATCCGCCCATGACCGTGGGCACAGCTGTTCGAACAGTTTAATAACCTCTGTAGAGGGGGTACACTTTACCCACACGACGTTACTAACCCGGGTCACCCAGCCCGTGCAGAACAGCCACGTCTGGCGACTTTGAGGCTTTCACGGCAAGGCATTTCCAAAGCTGACACAGGTTCACCATATGCCAACGAGAGGGGTCCCAGACCAACACCAGATTAGGTCCCAGACCATACTGTGCCAGGAAGCCCGGGGGTTCTCCCCGACACCACCCCGTTGAATCCACATGTCTCTTGGCATCAAGGCTCCCCCGATTAGCAATTTACTCAGCCAGGGGTGTCCCATTTCACCCATGTGGTCGCACTTGTTTTATGTTCGGATGAAATTCCAAGGAAACGGTCCTTAAGTGCAAGAGCGGGAAACCGTACACCCGGTACGTTCCCCGGTCCGCGGTTTTGGAAATTCATTTAGTTCGCAAGCACCGACCCAGGTATCGGGTTTTCCAAGTCTTTTGTAAAACCCAAGTTTTACCCATCGTTAGATATTTTATTTTTTGAGGGGGGGGTGTTCCGATGCATGTACCCGAAGGCCCGTGCATCGCAGCATAACAGTTGACAAAGGAAGTCTAAGTGTTCAATAATTCAAGGAGGGTAATTGCAGCAATTAGGATTAGGGGGGGGCGGCAGGCTATCTCGCAAGCCGCGGCCGAATTACTTGTGTAAATCCTATTCATGCAATATTTGCGAAAAAGAAATACTTAGATTTAAATTATAGGTGCAAGATGATCAAAGGTGACTTGCCTTGCTCGAGATCTTGAGCTTGATCCTCGAAATCCTCGCACTGCGGGTCTTCGGGCTCCGAAACTACACGCGAAACGGGACAACTCAACAAATGGCGAAAATAAAGCCCTATTATTGACCTCTAGGCGTGCCATTAGATAGATCTCGAGATTTGAGGAATTTTGGAAGTTGAACGGAGTCAAACGGTCTTACGGTTAGGAAGATATTGAATTTCTAAGTTTATTGGATTTTTGGTCTAAAGGAAAAGGATTTATTTAAATCCCTTTTGAAAAAGAAAGGAAAAGAAAAGAAAGAGGGAGGGAAATTAGACTTTCCTCGGGCGGCTAGGGCGAGGCCCGAGAGTAAGGGGCGGCTCGGCCGAACTTAACGGGCCGGCCGGCCCGAGAAGGCGGCCCAAAGCGCATGCGTGGGCGGGGAGGAGAGAGGGAGCCGGTGGGCCGGGTCCACCTTGCGTGGTCCCAGGTGGGACCCGCTTGTCGGCGGCTCGGTTCACCGTGAGCGAGGAGCACGCGACGCGGAGCTAGGGGTCGGGCGGGGCGCGGCGCACGCACGCGGCTTGCAAGGGACGCGGGTACGGCGGGCCCACACGCAGCCTCGCGGCTCACCGTGGACCATGCGCACGGGGAGGGTGGAACGGAGGGAGTGGCTGACCGGGTCAGCCGATCCGGTCGTGCCGAGGTGGCTCCGACGTGGCGCCTACGTGGCTGCCACGCGGGCCGGCGGGAGGTTGAAGAAGGCGCCGGCCGGAACGGACGGCGGACGGTGGCTGCGAACGGCGGGGCGAACCACGGCGATACAGGCGAAAGCGAGCACACCGGGTGGTTGCACGAGATGAGGGGAGACGAGCCAACGGCTCGGATTCGTCGGAGGGGGGGCTCGACGGTGGCGGATTGCGGCGGCGGCAATCGGCGGCGAGGGAAGGGGGAAACAGCGACGGCGCGACGGGAGATCGATTCGGGCGAGCTAGAGCATCTATGCGACTCCGGGAATCCGTCCCTTGCGCCGGATTAGGAGGAAACGCACCGAGGGAGGCCAGCGACGAGAGGCGCTTCCGAGCTCGGGCGGCGACGGCGGCGAGCACACGGCGAGCGACGGCAGCAGTCGGGGCGGCGCCAGCTAGCTACTGGGGTACTGCTCGAGCGGCTACTCAATGCTAAGGGGAAGAGATGGAGCGAGGAGGGAGAATGGAGAGATGCACTACCGTGCGGGACGGGGCGCAGTGACGAGGGGCCGACGTCACGGGAGTGATCTCTCCGGCCTCAGGCCGGGGAAGAGGAAGAAGACGAGCTCCCGGAGTCCCCTTCCGTGTCCACGAATGCGCCGACTCCTCCGGCACGCGTGGCAACGAAAGGCGGCGGCGAACAGAGCACGGGAGGCGGCGACAATGGAGTGGAGGCGATGGGACAAACGAGAGGAGAAGGGAGGGAGGGCGCTTGGGCATTATAGGATAGCAATGTCGGTTTGGGAACCGACCTAGGGCGGTCAAGGGAGATGGCTAGCGCTCGGTGGTTGCGGCCAAAACGGCGACCGGGGGGGGGGGGGGGAATGACGCCGGCGGGAGAGAAAAGGGAAAAAGGAGGAGAGAAAGGGGGCTTACCCCTTGCCACTTTGGGGAAAAGGAGGAGGGAGAGAAGGCGACGCGGCAGAGGGAGGAGGAGCTCTGCCTCCGTCCCTTGGAGGCTAGCGCGCGGAATGGCGGGGCCGGGTTGTGACGACGGCGATGACGGTGGGGGTGGTGTGGAGCGGAGCGGCGACACGGGCGGCAGGTGCGGCAGAGGCTGACGGCGGCGGCTACCAGGCGGTCGGCCACCACGGCGTGCGCGCACGGGAAGCAACGGGCGGTGCGGGCGGAGGGCGCTCGGCTCGGCGCGGCTCATGCGCACGCGCGCGCGGCGCACAGGCAGAGTGGGGGAGAGAGGGAGAGAGAGAGAGGGGAGAGAGAGAGAGATGGGCCGAGAGGAATTCGGCCCATTGAACCTGAGGGAGGCAAAATAGACTTTTGCGGAGGGATTTGATTTGGGAAGGATTTGGATTCGGGATTGAACTTGACGATAGATCGGGGATTTGAGATCCGGAACACGGAGACTGACTGCAAGCGAAGAAATAATTTTCGTAATTAGGGTTTTTAGGAATTACATTTTCCCGCTAGGCGCCACGACGGAACGGGCGCTACATTAGACTACGTTTAATACTTTAAATATGTGTCCGTATAACTGATGTGACACAGCAAAAATTTTTATCCCTCGACCTAAACACAGCCTCAGTATATTCAGAAGTAACATCAGAACATTTTCCATGTATAAACTGTCCAGCCTGAGTACTCTTTGGCATCGACCTGAGGATCCACTAGCAGAAGAGTCCATTTATTTTTAAGAACCAAAAGACATGTGGGCCTAGATAGTCCCAAATTTCATTTGAAATAAGAGGCCCAAGAAGATTCGCCTTAGTTGTCGAAGACCTTGACCTATTGCAGTCTTGAGTCCTTGGCTCTTTCCTACTCCCTCGGTCCCTCCGTTCCATCTAAAATGTTTTGGCTTTTCCATTTCTTGTCTAGATCTATTGATATTTATATAACTTTTAAACACATGTATTAAGTCTATACATAAATTCTATGCACTAATCTATTAAAAAATCTAAAACGTCTTATAATCTGAAACAAAATAAAGCACTACACATGATAAATCCAGTATCACAAGTTCGGCGTCGTGCTGCTGGAGCTGACGATGGGGAGGGTGGCGAACGACGGCGGCGCGGACTGGTGCCTGGCGGAGTGGGCGTGGCGGAGGTATAAGGCCGGCGGCGAGCTGCACGACGTCGTCGACGAGAGCATCCAGGACAGGGCGGCGTTCCTGGAGGACGCCGTGGCGGTGTTCCTGCTCGGCATGATCTGCACCGGCGAAGACCCGGCGTCGCGGCCGACGATGAAGGAGGTGCTCGAGCAGTTGGTCCAGTACGACCGCACGTTCAGCGTGGCCGCCGCCTGCCGCGACGACTCCGGCGGCGCGCCGTCGTTCTCGAAGGGGAAGAAAGACGGGAAGTGGAAGAGCTCGTCGGCGGGAATGATGGCCGGGAAAATGTGGGGCGCCGGTGCCAGCGACGAGGAAAGCGGCAGCTTCGTGGCGCATCCGGTTTAAAACTGACGTGGCACCTACACGAGTCGCTGTAAATTACGTGTGGTTCGATGCGACGTTTTCTACTTTCACGGTAGATTGTACTGGAAAAATGATTTGTGCGAGAGTAAGTGTGACGTGTTCACTAGTGATGTCCGATTGCCGAAGGTATAGAAAGGACATATAAGCCCGGTTTAGATTCAACTTTTTACTTTAAACTTTTAACTTTTCCGTCACATCGAACTTTTCTACACTCACAAACTTTTAACTTTTCTGTCACATCGTTCTAATTTCTTTAAACTTTTAATTTTGACGTGGAACCAAACACAACCTAAATTTGGTCTCAAACCAGAGCTTATGCAGAAGTCCTCCTCTGCAGCCCCATCCTCGATGGCCGATCGAGCTATACTGTGGTGGGGCGGAGGCGGTGCAGGAGTGCGCGGTCGCATACGCGAGCAAGTGAAAGCAACGGCGGTAGGCGGGATGAGGAAGAGAAGGGAGAAAAAAAACGGTTTGAGCATGTGGCATGAATCTCAAAGCGATCCAACTGCATAATTTTGGAAGCTTTTTTCTGTCGAAAAAGATTTAGATAGTCCCTTGATTAAACTGTGGAATAGCAATGAAACTATGATGTTTTCTCCCACACAATATATATTAGTTAATCTAGATCAACTGTGCCAGGGCAGGTCCCACTACTGTATAAGCAAACAATTTATCATACCGTTTTCATAAATTTTCTGCAATTTTGTACTTTGTAAAAATCCTAATAATTGTTGTCTTTTTCGTCGTTGCATTTCTTGGAACATGACCAGGCACAATTGTTTGCTTAAGGGAAATCAGAGTTCAGACCCATCCATTACCTATACTGCATGAAACGAATTTTTTTGAGAATTAATATTATTTTTATGGAAAATTGCAAAAGTAGTGGCCAACCGGGGAAAATCGTGAATTTAGGTCCATGTCGAACGGCTGTAGTTCGATAGGGTAGATATCAAACGTTGGGGATTCGACTGGGACCTGTCGAACCGCTGGCGTTCGACAAGCCGACCTATCGAACGGAGGGAGATCGACAGGGCCCACCACCCGGCGCCGCGCGGCCTGTCGAACAGCGCGCGATCGATAGGCCCCGCAACCGACCCTGTCGAACAATGGGCGTTTGACAGGCCGGTTTAAAACCCTGTGCGCCCAGCCCGCGATGCTGCTTCGATTTTTCTGAGAACCACATCGCCAGCCGCCGCCGAGTCGCCACTTCATCGCCGTGGGCGCCGGAGGGAGTGTGGGGAGGAGCTAGCAGGCCGGAGTGGAGGCCGAGGAGGCGCCGGCTGGGAGGAGAGGGTTGGCAACCCCTCCACCAGTGAAGTTAAGGTATACATTAGTAATCCCTAAGTATGAGGCATAAGAAAGTTTAATAAAAAATTGGTTTGTGATTTGTTAATTGTTTCGCGTTGTTCAATGCTAGTATGTATTGTTTGCACGTATTTGTCATTGCTAAATGTTAGTAGAGGTATGTAAGTATTTGTATGGTTAAATTAGTTCTTAGTTAGTACATGTTATTAATATGTTGTGTGTTAAAAAATGTACAAAGATATTATATTTTATTTCGATTATTAAACTAGTCGTTTGTTACTAATAGTTGTAAGTTAGTACACGGCAATGTAGTATAAGTTGTAATAGGGTAATTATCGAAGGATTAAATGATTAAACGTCAGACAATTTGTCATGTTTTATCAGGATGTCAGGTGATGCCCATTCGTCTGTATTATGGTGATGCTCCTATACAAATATGCAATAGTGGGGTGGATTTGACTGTATATGCCTTCCATGATACTAGTCTGAATGCACCGGAGCATATGGGTTTGAACGACGTGTTAGGGTGGTTGTATAATATGTTTGGGGTAGATCCAGTGCACGATAAATTTGTCATAAATGCCGTGTGGCCTATGAGGGGTCAACATGGATGGCAGTGGAGAGTAGTGGAGGTTGCGTCAACTGGGAGTTGGAGGAAGTTTGTTAGTAAAGTAAGGGAGAAAGGCTATAGCCTGGCAATAATGGTGCAGAAGAAAACATGTGTTGATCGATCGGGGGAGTCAAGTCATACCGTGGTGGAAGAAACTCCGTTAGAAGGTGGACAAGTTGAAAATGTTTGGCGGACTGAGCAAGGTCGAGGGGAAGAAGTAGTAGAGGGTAATACACAAGGAGAGGTCATTGTTCGTGGTACTAATCGTGAGGCCAATGACTCAGACGATGAAGAACCGGATTCGCCTATGCGTGTTGATGCAGCGGAGGAGAATGAGGCGGTAGTGGATCAGATGGAAGTGGAAAACGGGAAATACATTGCGCTTGTAGTGGAAGGAGAAGATACAACACTGTGGGACAACGAAACTAACATACCCGATGATTGGACGACCATATCAATGAGTCGTATGAAAGTAAACGATGATTTAGATGCCCACTGGTGTTATGATAGTAAGCAGGTGAAAGTTGGACAGATGTTTCATGACAAAGGTCACTTACAAGATGCGGTGAAGAGGTGGACATTTGACCAGAAGCGTGAATTCAGGGTGAAGGTTTCAAATAGGACGACGTATGATGTGAAGTGCACACAGGGTGGATGTCCTTGGAGAGTGCATGGTTACAAGCCACAACATGACACTTTATGGGTAGCTTCGAGGGTTGAGCAACATACATGTTTGTTGGAGAATACCCGTCTGGTGCACAGGAACATGACAGCGGCATTTGTGGCACAAATGGTATATTCAAAGGTGGTTAGAAAAACATCTTTGTCCCCTTTCACAATAATGCATGACGTAGAGAAAGAGTACGGATATGAGATATCGTACGACAAGGCTTGGAGGGCAAAACAAAAATTTTCAGACTTACCGTAGTTTGTGCGACTTCGTTGAGTGGGTTGATACGACTAATCCACAACGTGACAGGGCACGCCCATATCCATGCAGCGAACCATTATCGGACTACCTAAGGAGGAAGGATGAATACGAACGACGAAAAACTGCCGAATCCTTACCATGGCAAGTGAATCCACTGGGACTCCCCACTTGGCGGGAGCGTCTAGAGTGTAGGTGTGGAGACCGTTGCCAGGTCATAAGGTCCGTTCGACAACAAACTCTAGGACAGAGATGCTTCGTGTGTCCTAACATTGTCGACGATGATTTCATCGTAAGTTGCACTAATTTTTTACTCACTATGATTACTTCTGTCATATACCTACATCCATGTATGGTCATTAATTTCTGGGCACAGGAAGAAGACCGCAAATGTAGTTACGTAAACTGGATCGATACGGTGCGAAGAACTTCCATCGGATCGACGATAACTCAACCTGAGACGACCACACAATTCATTCAAGCATGGATGGAGTACGAGCGCCATGTTCAGTCCGCTAGCTTAAACTGGAGATCAAATCCATTAGGTATACCTAAATGGTCTGATCGTCCCAAATGCGGTTGTAGAGAACGCTGCCAGGTTGCAACGTCCTTCTCACAAGATACATATGGCAGGCGGTACTTCGTCTGTCCCAACATAGATGACAACTTCGTTGTATGTCACATGCTTAATTACTAATTTACATTTTGCTTCGCGCTCCCATAACAATTATTTCCCATTATCTAATTTGATTGATTGTTCAGGGGAATCCAAGGATGTGTGCTTTTACTTCATGGATCGACATGGTCAACCCGACATATGAAAGCGGAAAGTAACTGAAGCTGAAACGCAAACAGAGTATAAGAGATTGAAGGATCATGAAGTTGCATTACGTACACAACGACGTAGAAGGGGTCAATAGAGAAGCTTAACCCCGAATCGCTCTATTTCGGCATTTTGTTATGTTATGTTGTTGTATGGGTCATGAATGGATTAGGTTTATCTATTTGTTAGCTAATGTTTCATTCTTTTTTCCATCTATTAAGCTCATTTCTGCATCCGCTGCAATGTATTCAATCCCCTCCTCTTCTTTATCCGTCCTTACTTACTAAATTGCGACAAAGCCATTAAACCAAAAAATTATACAATCAATGAAACTAAGTAATCCAAGTATTTTAACCAACAAATAAATAGTACAATTCCCCACCAAACATTATCAAAACCCTAAACCATATACATAAAACATTACAAAAATATTATCCTTTCTTACATATTATTAAATAAATAACTTATTATTAAAAATAATTTGCGAAATTACATATTATTAAAATAAATAACTTATTATTATTTTAATAATATGTCGAACTGCGGGAGTTCGACACCCCAGCCTATCGAACAGGGGCTATTCGACAGGCCCTGTCGAACTGCAGCCGTTCGATCTCCTTTCTAGTCGCGCTCCGGCCCTTCGATATCTACCCTATCGAACTACAGCCGTTCGACATGGTCCCAAATTCGCAATTTTCCCCGGTTGGCCACTACTTTTGCGATTTTCCATAAAAATAATATTAATTCTCAAAAAAATTCACATGAAACCCCATGCGTTGCTGTTAGAGTTTTTATATAATATTAGGAGTAAAGTCCATCATCGGTCCCTAAACTTGTACCACTGTGTCATCCCGGTCCCTAAACTCACAAATCAACCGTCCAGGTCCTCAAACTTGTTCGACTATGTCATCCTGGTCCCTAAACTTGCTGATCACTCGTTTAGGTCCTCCAACTTGTTCAGTTGTGTCACCTCGGTCCCTAAACTTGGATTTGAATATCATCTGGGTCAAATAGGACAGTGTAAAGACTTTATATTTAAAAATAATTCATAACTTTTTCGTGTGAACTCTAATGAAGACAAACTTTATATCAAATTTGTAGCCCTCGACGCGATCTATAACTTTGTAGTTGATTTTTTTTTATTTTAAGTCATTTTTGTCCCAAAATTTAATTTTAAAATTAAAATTTCAAAATCTATAAACATGCAACAATATTTTGGGACCCTAAACAGTTTTAATTCAAAAGCTTTTCAACTACAAAGTTGTAGTCGCGTCAAGGGCTACAATTTTGATATAAAGTTTGTCTTCATTAGAGTTCATATGAAAAAGTTATGAATTATTTTTTGATATAAAGTTTTTAGACCGTCCTGTTTAGGGACCGGGGTGACACAACCGAACAAGTTGGAGGACCTAAACGAATGATCTGCAAGTTTAGGGACCGGGATGACACAATCGAACCAGTTTGAGGACCTGAACGGTCGATTTGTGAGTTTAGGGACTGGGATGACACAGTGGTATAAGTTTAGGGACTGGTGATGGACTTTATCTAATTTTCATCTCTGGTCGACTATTGAAAAAAAAGGCTAATTATAAACCATTTGATGATGTGGTTTATAACAATTTAAATAGGGTGAATAGCCAAAGTGTCATCGGAGGCTCAAATTAGTCCTTGATGTTTCAATATATACATATTAGTCCTTCAAGTTTTCATTTTAGTTCAAATTTATCCTTGAACCCACTTAGAAGCCACATGGCCAAACATAACTAACAACTCTCTTGATAAATGACACTTTTACCCCCTCATTCACATATATAAGAGAAAAAAATCGAATGCAATGAATTTTTTTTATAGATAATGCATAGTAATTTATGTAGAACGAAAATAATTATGTACTTGCAAGTGTATACGATAGACATTGCTTAAGTTTGATGTGCACATGTTAAAATAATGGGAAGTATTTCTGCAATGTTATTTATTCATCTTGATTTTCTCTTTTCTAGTGTATAGTTATATACAAATTGTTGGCAAAAGGGATATTTTCTAACAGAAATATTGACTAGAAATAGCCATATGGCATATTAAGTGGGCCTAAGGATGATTTTAAGTCAAAACAAATACTTATAGAACATACGTGGACAAAATGAAACCTGAAGAACCTAATTGACCTTCGGTGAAACTTGAGGGATTAAATTAGCTATTCACCCATTTAAATATATATGGATTGATTGTTTAGAAGAAAAGATTAAGATGATGAGACTCAATGAGAGAAAGAGAAAAAGGTATATAAATCAATTATCCAAAAACAAAACTAAGTTGATATGATTTTATAAGATAAAAAAAGGAAATGATATAATTTGGACGATATATCAAACATCCAAGGGTTAGAAATAATTGGGATGATATGGCTTAATGAGAGAATAGAGAAATAACATTAACTATACTTAATAAGATGAATTTTATAGATATATAAGAGGCCTGTGTGTCTAATTGTATATTTCTTCCAATCTGAAAATGAGTTCAATATAGGCTATGTTTAGTTCAGCGCAAAGTTTAAGTTTTGGTTAAAATTGAAGATGACGTGACTAAAAAATTGTATGTGTATGATAGGTTGATGTGATGAAAAAGAACTGAAGTTTGGATTCAAACTTTAGATCTAAACACAGCCATATTCACGAGTAATATCAGAGCGCATCAACTATCACTTTTTACGAGATAAATTACAACAGCTCGATGTGTGGTGCTCTGCTATGACATGACGTTGACGTACTCGTTAGCGCTGTACTCACTTTGTATAAAAAAAAACTTAATTCTTGAGTCTTCGTGTACAATGTTTGACCGTCTGTTCTATATGAAATTTTTTTTATGATTAGTATTTTCATTATTGTTAGATGGTAAAATATGAATAATACTTTATACATAACTTATCTTTTTACATTTTTTTAAATAAGACGGATGCTCAAATGATAAAAATGGAAACCCAGGAATTGAGTGTTTTTGAGACGGAGGGAGTAGAGGTGTAGGTTGTCCGGGCAACGCTTGATTGGTGCTCGGCGATGGCGGCTGGCTGGATTGGTTATGTCCCTTCCTTCCCCTTCTAGCAGAACAGAGGAGCTTATGTGGTGGCTGCAAGGAGTGAGAAGGCGTGGCACTGTGGCAGTGGTTAGGAGCGCTTAGCTCCGTTTTATCTTAAGTTTTGAAGCAAGCAAGAAAAGCTTTAATCCCAGCCTTTTAAGTATTTCCTTTTCGCTTGTTTGTTATTTATGTCAGTTATGAGATTAGGAAAGTATGTACTCGTGTAATCTTTGGTTATGTATATCCACTTGTGAATGTTGTATATGCTAAATTCCTATCTATTATTTAAAAAAACAGTAATATCAGAGCATTTTCCACATAAAAACAGTCCAGCCGTTGTACTCTTTGGAACTGAGGATCCACCGGAAAAAAGATTCCATTTGATTTCTTAAGAACCAAAAGACATGTGGCCCTAGTCTCAATTAAAGATTCGCTTTCGTTGTCGAAGACCTTGACCACTTACTTTGCAGTCTCGAGTGTTTGGCTCTTTCCTACAAAGATGTGCACATGTTAAGACCATTAGCCCAAGTCTTCGGTAATCTATGAGCTCTGAGGGCATGTCCAATCTCTTCTTTCTATAAAGCTAATACCTACTAAACACATAAAACTTAACATATAAGTATAATATTTATTAGCACTCCTAAAACCTACATGCAAGCATGTCACGTCAACCCATTAATTAAGCACACAAAACTCAACATGTAAGTATATATTAGTTATATTTACATTTTAGTCTGCTTCAGTCACTTCCTCTCAACCAATCGGAAACTCTTCCTCCTCTCGCGTCGCCTTTCCCCGGGTGACTTGGGAGGTGACGCCGCCGCCGCCTTCCTCCTTCTCCCGCCTCCTCCCCCGCCTCGCCACCGCCTGAGCGGGCACTGGCAAAGCCGTGCGGCCGCAAGGACGGCGGCGGCGGGGCCTTGTCTCACCCTCCATGCGCTCGGCGGCCAGGGGCGCTCCTCGGAGCGGCGGCGGTGGTGTCCATATCCGGGCCGGGCCTGGTCGGATCTTGCGGAGGGGTCTCTGGCGGCGGGGAGTGAACGTGGCGACGGCGGTACCTGGTAGTGGACGTGGCGGTGCGGGGTTTGGCGGCGACAGCGGCGGAGGCCCCCAGATCCGCCCCAACTCGGCCTGATCTGGATGGCGATTGCCGAATGGCGGTCAGCAGCAGCTGGTGGTGGCGGTGTTGACTGCTGTGGTGGCGGATGGCGATGAAGCAGTGGCTGTGATGGCGGCGGCAGCGGCTAGCGACGGCGGCTAGTGACGGCGGTAGCGGCAGACAACGGTCAGCTTGTGGCGTCCGCGGCTATGGAGGCCGAGGGTAGCGGAGGCTGGCACGGCGCGAGGTGGCGCGACCGGCGGCGGTGGAGGCCGGCTTAGCACGGTGAGGCATGGCCGGCGGTGCCGTAGGCCTGTTACAGCACGACGAGGCACTGCTGGTGGTGGAGGAGGCGGGCACGGTGCGACAAGGAGGAGCTGCCGGTGGGTGCGGTGCGGTTTACGACGCACGAAGGCTGGCCGGCGGGGGGCGCCGATGCAGTGGTTCCACGTGCCAGCAGAAGTTTGACGGTGGTGAAGCATTGGAGCGCCAGCTGTGGACTCGCAGGTGGTGATTGGTGGGTAAAAACCCAGCCCAGTCTCGGCCAGGCCGGCAACGATGACGTTCGACGCGTCATTCCTCTCCTGAGGACGTTATCGTGATGTCTCATCCCTCAAGTGTGGATGCCGAGCGAAAGCCCTGTCTCGGTTCTCTTTGAGACCTTGACGGATGGGGGCGGCGGTGTTTTCTATCGCTTCTCTTCTTGAAAACGTCGTTTAGACATCCCCTAGCGGAAACCCCCAAGCAATTGATGCAAGCTCGCTCTAGATTTCATCCTCTTATGGCGGCGTCCTAGACACTATAAGTTGGCCACATCAGAGGGCCTAAGGGGAGAAGTGTTCCATTCTTCTCTCTCACCCTCTCTCTCTAACTTCTGAAGACTTGGATAGAGCGGGGTTTGTGTTGATTGTAAGGGTTGGGTTTTGGGCGATCTCGGCTGTGTTTTGTTGTTGGCCTAGCGGCGGTCGGTCACGCTTAGCGGCGTCCGGTTCGGTGCTAGCCTTCTCCTGGACCTGTGTGTTGGCGTTGCCGGTGTGTGGGTGGTGGTATACTTTTTTTCTTTTCCTGGTTACGACTTTCCAGGGTTGTAATCTTGTAATTTTTTTTCTGCTCTATCAATAGAACTTCGCACCGTCTTTTGCGAGTTGTTCAAAAAAAATTTACATTTTATGTCATTCTAAAACTAAACATACATATGCTAAATTATCAATCTCAAATCATTTTCATAATATTTCAATCCAAATCATTTCATCATTTTTCCAATATCTAACATATATTCTGCAGGAAAGCGTAGAGCATCATCTAGTTTATCTATATCTACATATCCTATATAGTTGTATCCAATAGCTCAATATGTATTGAGCCGCATCATTTAGAAAGAAAAGCCATTTGATCATTTTCATACTTAATCACAAATTCACAATCATTCATTTAGTAGTTACTATTCCTCGTTAATTAGTATATAAGTCAACATTAGTGATTCAATTAGTGTAGAATATTATCGCTATAAAGAAGTTAGGCCATCACCATATTTAACACCATTGCATAACACTTTTGTAGTTCATGTTATCCTATATGTAACCTTTTCTCATATCTATGTATTAAAATTATGCTACTGTATTGCACACATCAATATCCCGTTGCACCGCTTGGGATGTCCTCTATATCCTATATCGTTCGAACCAAAGGTTTGACATACATAGAGCCACATCATCAAGAAAATATTAGCCTTTGAATCTTTCTCGTGCTTTGATCTCAACTATTCATGTGTGTCATGTGCATTTACAATAGTGTAGTTATTACTATAAATCTCAACCCTTAAAATCATACATGCCACTTAGACAAATTATAGCTAGCCATTAAATCGTTCACATATTTAGCACATATATATAACACCTTATGTATTATGTATAATCGCAATTCCACATCACCTACTGTCAAACTTAAAATTTGCCACTCACAATTTATGACACGTGAGTTTTCATCTATATATAACATGTGAGTTCAGTGATGAATTCTTAATTGTCACTTGTAAGAGTAGCAAATAGTTAAATATCTCCTGTAAAAAGCATTGCAAGTTTACTGCCTACCAAAATTTGGTAACACAAAAAATTAATAGTGCTGCAAGTGGTAGTAAAGTGAACAAAGCCCTGAGTCTTATTAGCACATTCTGAGCTCATTTGAGCTCGCCTCGTTGACAGCCCTACCGTTAGCCCACATCTTTGTTTTTTTTTTCATTTTAATAATAAAGGTTATAAAGACATAGCTTTAAATTGAAGGGTCAATTTGATCCATGCTACCGTAAATTTGGCTATTCAGAAAAATACTATTACAATTCGCCTATTCATAACCGTGCCACTGGAATTTTACAAAATTAAAACCGTGCCACTGCCGTCACATTTTCCATCCATTCTCTTCCTTTTCCGTCTTCTTCCTTCCTTCTCCCATCATCTTCTCGGAGTCAAGCCGGAGAGGGAGCTTGCTGGCAAGGTGAACGAACCCAACCTAGAGCGTGGCGCGGATCCTGGCGTTGGTCTCCTGCAGGGTGTGGTCAAGCAGCTCGACACTCTCCCGCAGCTCTTCATGGGACTCCCTCAGCCGAGCCACCTCCCATAGCTCGCTCTATCAGGCGCGACTGGCGAATCCAGCGGTGGGCACGACTGACGAATCCGGTGGTGGCAGTGTCGGACGATAGTGGCGTCGGGCGGAACCGGCGGAAGCCTAGGCTGCGCGTCGAGAGTGACCGGCGGCGTGACCCTCTTCTTCCCCGTCGCTGCTCGACCTCGGCTCCCGCTTTGGCCTCCAGGTCGGTGAGCACCTCACGCCGGCCGCTCTTCCTCACGGCGGTGTTCTCCCTGCTCTCCTCGTCCGCAGGCCTCTCCAAATGCCTCCTCGCCGCCTGCCGCGAGCGCCGCAAGCGGCAGGAGCACCTCTCCACCGTCTTTAAGTCTTCGTCGCCACCGTCGGGCCTGCTCGCGCCATGCCGTGCCAGATCCACCGACGCTTGCTCCACCACCGAAGCTGTCGAAGCTCGCGGCGGCCATGGATGGATGGATGACCGCCGGTGGCATCGCCGCTACCGCTCCTGCGCGAGATCTTGCCTGCTTGGGTCTCACTGCTGACTACTCTGAGCTTGCCAGCTTGGCTCTCGGAAGAAATGCGAGAAAGAAGGAGCCGCCACTGCCGTGACGCGGTTCTATTTTTGTAAAATTCCAGTGGCACAGTTACGAATAGACGAATTGTAATGGTATTTTTCTGAATAGCCAAATTTGCAATGGCATGGATCAAAGTAACCCTAAATTGAAAGCCATCCAGATTTTGCATTTTGCTGCGTTTACCAGCTGAACATGATAGCACCATATATTTAGGGGATGATAATCTAGCTACACGGTTACACCCTAGCTAGGTAGGTAAAATTCAACTAACATGTCCGATATATGAAAGCTAAATTGGCTATGCACATGAGCACATCCACTCTGTGGATGTAGAGGTTGGGCTATTATAGTTTCATGAATAGTGATGCTATTGTCATTTGAAGATCAGTAATGCTATTGTTGTATATTATCGTAGGGATGAGCATCCGTAATTAGTGCCCTAAAGATATAGGCTAACTCCCTTATAAAATATTGTGCCTTAATATCGTATCAAGTTTGGATGTTCTATGGCATTATTTCGTGTTTAGCTGCCGCTATATTGATTTCGTAACCCGTTTTTATTTTTTTTAGATAATGGATTAAATAAAACCTGGCCTCTACATCCTGAAGGATGTACACAACCATAGTATTACATCATCAAGCACTTAGACTTACAAACAGGTTCAAAAGCAAACGATGCCGTAGGAGGCAAATGGACGACAAAGAAATCCAAAACAAGTCTCACAACAAAAGATTTTATCTAACACAATTCAATCTTCCTCTCCAATTCCACCTAGATTTTGAGTAGAATTCCATAATGATAACTTTCAATTTTTGACACCCAATCTTTAAAGCTTTCTCATCACCTTCTTTAAGAAGCAAAGACCACTGGCGAGCCCGATGCGTCACCCTGAAAATAACCTGCAAGAGAGAGTTAATACTTGAGCCATTAAAGACTACATCATTACTAGCAAGCCAAAGTACCAACAGATATTGAATATCGGTTTACCGCCCTATTGTTTTTTTATACTTTCTGTGCGCCAGGACCACACAAAAAGATAGTAATACTCACAGCATCTATACTACGTTCTTTATATATGCATCACACCTTGAACCACTTAATTCCTACTCCGGTATATACG
This sequence comes from Oryza glaberrima, assembly GCF_000147395.1. Classification (NCBI taxonomy): domain Eukaryota; kingdom Viridiplantae; phylum Streptophyta; class Magnoliopsida; order Poales; family Poaceae; genus Oryza; species Oryza glaberrima. The sequence goes on along the minus strand of NW_026267051.1, from coordinate 22,987 downwards.
GAGTACATATAAATAATTGGTGTCAATGTTTCATGCACCAGCGCCTGAAATCACGGAGAATAGACATCGATGCTTCCTGACAAAACTTCACTCTATTTGTTCACTGAACCATACACATAGACACCTAGTTGTATAAAAATATATCTCACGCGTTACTAATTTATGTGTATAAATACAAGGCATATATACAGCCCTGACGATCGAAGCACGTACACTACTCGATCCAGCACATCATCATCATATCGATGAATTTTCTGCCAATTGATCAGAGCGGAGCCGATAATCAGGTGCGGAAATGACACCCCCTTATTGCAGTCGTCCTCGTCGTCTTGGCCTCCGCGGCCGCTTCAGTACATCTGTAAGCACCTCTGAGACACTTGGCAGATATATCTTGTGATTGTCAAAGTCGTCAGGGACGTCTTGTTGTCACCCGTATATACTGTTTATAACCGAAAGAATAATTAGCCATGAGAAAAATTAAAATCCAATCCCATCATAGTAGGAATTAATAGCATATGCACGCGAGGATGAGAGCAAGTATAATAGTGATCTATAAGCTTACTATAAGCTTATATGGAGGAAAGAGGTAAACAAAAGAGAATGGTGTTGGCTCTCATGTAAGAGCTAACTTAACACAAACTCCAAGACAAATAGATTAAATGTATAAGTGAGAGATAGAGATAGAAGAAGAAAATTATAGGTAACCTTATAGCTAATCTATTATATGTGTTGACTTTAGTATAGGTTAGGGCACCCACAATGGTTATCTATAGGCTCTCTACAAGAGATCCATGTCAGCATATTTTACTACTTGGAAGAGATTAAATGAAGAGAGAGAGCAAAGCTATCTACTAACCTGGAAATAGTCTATAGAGAAAAACGAGGTAATGGATTAGAGAGCTATAGATACCCATGTAGACATACCATTGAAGTGGTTTACTATTAATCTAGTCTATTGCTGAGAGGTACATGTTTTATAGATAGCACCTTACTTTACTATTGCGGGTGCTCTAATAGTAGGAAGTGGGCTATATTATTATCCTTGCTCTGAGAATGGTATAGCACAGTGCTGACTGCTGAGTACTCCCTCCGTATTTTAATGTATATTTTTCAACCAACGTTTGACCATTCGTTTTATTCAAAATTTTCCGTTAGCTGCGCCAGCATCCAGCGCAGACCGGAGAAGCCAGGCGAGTATGAGCCTTGCTGGCGGCGAGGTATCCGGCGCCGTCCTCCTCACACAATTGTGTAGCGCAGCTGCCATCTGCGTGGCGGGATGGTTGGTGCCATCGCCGGCAGCCGGCCAGGTGCCGAGGTCGGGAACATGGAAGCAATGCTGCTCCATCGATTTATTCCTCAGATCAGCAGCATCGTCGCAGCAAATGCGTCGACAGATGAGCTGCAGGTTGATCAGTGATCAGCAAAAGCAGCAGGAGGAGGAGGACGTGGTGGTCGTCGATCGACGACAATCTTTGTTGTCGCTGCAGCCGCGAAGACGTGATATCGGCTGTGAACTGCTGATGATCAAGAACCTGCAGTGCCGGTTGGAAGAGACCATGCTCGGCATCATCCGTCACGACAACATCGTCGTCCTCCGGGGTTCCATCCAGAGTGACGACGACGACGGCACGGTCCAGCTCGTGTACGAGCACATGGAGAACGGCTGCTGCCTCCACGAATGGCTGCACGGCAACCACCGATCCCAGCTGGAGGCCGGCGAGAGGCGGCGGCTGCGGCGGCGGCGGCTGAGATGGCGGGCGCGGCGGTCCATCGCCGTCGACGTGGCCAGAGCAATCTGCTACCTGCACCACGATTGCAAAAGCCCCATCATCCACCGCGACATCAAGCCGACCAACATTTTGCTCGACGGCAACCTCAAAGCCAAGATAGCTGGTTTCGGTCTTGCACGGATCAATGTTGCTGGGCTCAACCAACCGTTACTCAACGTAGAAATTCCTAGCGAGGCCTTTGGGTATACTGCTCCAGGTGAGGTGATCTTTAATGCACGATCAATTCCGATATTTTTTTTAAAAAAAAAACAGAAATAGATTCTACTTTATCATAAACATAATTAAAGGCACCATGATTAAATCATTATTTAGGTCTGGTACAACTCAAAATCCAAGGTTTCTTATAGCTAAATATTCATAGCTACATAAATTTGTTGATTTAGTCCATGCATAATTACGTTGATAACATTAGATAAATCGTTTTATTTTTATTTTAGATAAAATTTGTAATTTTAAACCACTATAATTTACTATGGATCTGGGATTTGAAGTTGTGCTAAACATGACTTTACCATTTATTTGTAATTCACTACATATATATTGACATGTTTTTTTCCCTACAGAGTATGCAACCGCGCAGGTAAATGAGAAGGTGGACGTGTACAGCTTTGGTGTGGTGCTTCTGAGCTCGTCACGGGAAGATTGGGTAACGAGCCAGGCGTAAATAATGGGCACTTGGCTATGTGGGCGCAGAGAGGGTACGGTCGACATCTCAGCAAGGACGTCGTTGATAAGATCGTCCCTGATATGGCACGATACTTGAAGGAGATGAAGGCCATGTTCAAGCTCGGTGTGGAGTGCACCGCCATGGACCCACAGGAGAGGCCGTCCATGCTGACGGTTCTTCGTCGCCTCACCAAGCTTGGTTCCGTATATATCAGTTGTTTCAATTCATGTGATAATTAACTATAGTGGGGATGACTTGTATGTAGTGCTTCCTTTAGTCATTAATATATAATATTTTTTTTCTATCTGTAAGTACTACTCACTCTGCCCAAAATATAAGAACCTATTATGATGAGATATTTCCTAGTAGATTTATAGTATTAGAAAATGTCTTATATTTATTCTAGTTTTTTTATATTATAGGATAGAGCGAGTATATGACTCCGCACTTCGTCTAGGTTAATTAAATAGCGCGACTCATAGCCCTACCCCGTTTGCCACTGTGCTAGCGTAATTATTTCACCATCAAGTACACAATGAAGAACGATCTCAAAATGGCCGGCGTATTAAGTTTTCAAGTCTATCTGTAATCTGTCGATGAACTTTCTCAATGCACGAGTCATGGAATGAGTACGGAGCGCCAGTCGGTCAATGACCGAATTGTTATACATTCTGTCATTATGATATTATTATATATGTAAGAGCTCCAGCGGTTAGCCTAATAAGTCAAAGCAAAAGTTAAAATTTAAATTTTTAAACTTGATTTTGAAGTTGGTTTTAAAATATTTTCAACGTAATTTTTTTTTAGCATTAGGTTTTTAGTCGCTACAAACAAATATACAAAAGTTTTATCTATAAATTAATTTGTATTCTCTAATAAGTCGTTTTAGCTTATAAGGGAGTATGTGCAACCGGTGAGGCTCTAGCTAGTTTCTGTTTGTTCTTTACATTTACGTTTCTTTGGGAAGTTTCATTCATGGATACACCAATATATGCTTGGGTATTATCGATCTACCTAACGAACAAATCAAGGTTTGCAATCTTGAAGTTTGGTTTTTTTGGCGGTGGGGTGGGGGGGGGGGGGGGGGGGAAGAAATTTCTTAGCCGAAATTATTTGAAAATTTGACGAATGTTGAATGATTTTGAAGAAACTTTAACCAAATTCGAAAAAAAAAGGATAACAACCGAAAATTTTAGACGAGATTTGTGCTTGCCGTTGATCGGTGGAGGGCGAAATTTCGTTTCGAAATTGCAAATCACTGGAACAAACTCTTGGTTCTTGTTCGTCGGAGTATAACCCTCTGGACGTGCTTTCTAGTCTGTTGTGTCAGTATCAGATTGCAAATCGTAAAATGATATCATTGAAGAGCATCAGCCAGAAGATCAATACAAACTGATCAATTATTTAAGTGGAAATATCTGTCAAGCTGTACTGTCCTTGCGTAGTTGTGTATTATCGAAGACCTTGACCAATATAGCCCCTAAACACACGGTAAAGACTAGACACCAAGCTTCAAGTCTGCAGTAGCGTACTGCATACGTACACTGATTAATTAGTGATCATCAACTGAGAGATTCTCACTCACTCTCCAAGTCACAGCCTCACTGAGTACTCATTAAACAAGCAATCACCACTCGTAAAGGCTAACGAAAAATGTCCAATAATAATACTAGTAATATTTTATTACTACTGCTCCTCTTCTTCTTGGGGTCCGGTGCTGAGCTCGATGACGGCGGCGAGCTCCAAACACTTCTAACCATCAAGAGAGATTGGGGTAGCCCTGCTGCACTCAGCTCATGGAAGGTGAGAAACTCCAGTTCTTTCAGTCACTGTAATTGGGCAGGAATTGGTTGTAGAAATGGCCAGGTTACATCCCTCTCCTTCCACAACTTCCAAATAGCCAATCTAATCCCAGCTTCTATTTGTAGCCTCAAGAACCTGAAGTACTTAGACCTCTCTTTCAACAATCTCACCGGTGAGTTCCCTACGGCGCTCTACAGTTGCTCAGCTTTGCAGTTCCTTGACCTGTCCAACAATGAGTTCACTGGCAAACTTCCGGAACATGTTGACAAGCTGTCCTTGGGGATGCAGCACCTCAACCTGTCAAGCAATTCTTTCATCGGCGACCTGCCATCGGCTATTGGTCGGTTTTCCAAGCTCAAGTCGCTGGTGCTTGACAGTAGCAATTTCAATGGGACCTATCAGGGTGCTGCCATTGGAGGTCTCGTAGAGCTTGAGATGCTAACATTGGCATATAATCCGTTCAAGGCTAGTCTAATTCCAAACGAGTTTGGCAAGCTGACTAAGCTGACATATCTGTGGCTATCATGGATGAACCTGATTGGTAACATCCCTAATGTTCTGTCAGCATTGACAGAGCTCGAGCTATTGGACATATCAATAAATAAGTTGGAAGGAAAAAATCCCAAAGTGGATATGGAAGCTTCAGAAGCTCGAGATGTTGTTCCTCTCCGGAAACAATTTCATTGGCGAGATTGGTTCTGACATCTCAGCTCTCAAATTGCAGGAGCTTGATTTGTCCATCAACAAGCTCACCGGATCAATACCAGAAGATATTGTGAACTTGAAGAACTTGAAAATTCTATACTTGTACTACAACAACCTCGTTGGACAAATCCCAAGTGCTGTTGGAATGCTGCCGAATCTTACCGACCTTCGGCTATTCAGTAACAGAGTCTTTCTGGCCCACTCCCTTCAGAGCTTGGAAAATATTCAGAATTGGAACATTTTCAGGTGTCCAACAACAACCTGTCCGGTAAGCTACCTGATACGCTCTGCTTCAACAGAAAGCTCTTTAACCTTGTGGTGTTCAACAATAGCTTCTCTGTGTAGGATCGAACACAAGTAACAAGCCTACCAGAAGGGGGTGAATGGTAGGAAAAACCAAAATCCAAAACTTTTAGCGGAAATAAAAGTTACCTTCAAATCGATGGAAATCTCGACGTAGTCCTGTCGCCACCGGTCGGAACGCTCGCACGCCGCCGGTTAGACCGCCTCCCTGCCGCTTGAACCCGAAGAAACACAAATCGAAGAACTCTCAAAGTAGATGACAACTTTATTGCTTCTCTCTGTATTTACAAAGTGCAACAACAACACTCCTTACAAAAATCTTGACTAAACTCGAAACCCTAACTAAACTATCAAATCAATTGCTCTCAAAGCGATACCGGGAAGCCTCACGCTCCCTCTCTATTTATACCACAAAATCCACCTACTCAAAGTAGGTGTAGAACTCCTATTCACAATAGGACTCAATGCCTCGTATTCCAAATCTTCACAATTTACTAAAACAAATCCACAGCCGGACGCATCGGACTCCTTCACGTGCCATGGAGTGTTTCCGGTGAGCCTCGGGGACTGCGACACCATCCACATTATCAAGGCATCCAACAACCACTTTGTTGGGGACTTCCCAGAGAAAATATGGTCGTGTGCGATGCTTACCATAGTTATGATTGGAGGAAACAACTTCACCGGTACTCTGCCAAGTTAGATATCATCCAACATCTCGTAGATTTAGATAGGAAACAATAGGTTCTCTGGTGCAATTCCAACATCTTCTGCAACTGGACTCCATAGATTTTTAGCGAAAAATAATTTGTTCTCTAGCATGCTACCTCCAGACATGTCCAAGCTCGCCAACCTTGTCAGGCTGGATCTTTCTAGGAACCAACTATCTGGATTGATTCCAACATCTTGTTAAACACAAAACCACCTGAGTATTTTATATGTTACTCTGTATTTTGCATGTTAGTTCAAGGCCAGAGAGGCAGAGATGCACACACACATTCATATCAAGCTCCATCTACTTTATTCGTCGTAGCCTTGTAGGAGCTATGGTGTGTGGGCAATGGTATTGAGTGGCTAATGTGCATCGTGGCCTACGTCTATGTTTTTTTTCTTTTAAGAATAAAGGTAATAAAGACCTAGCTTTTTATTGAAAGCCATCTAGATTTTGCTGGGGCTACCTGCTTAACATGATCACATGTTTAGGGGATGATAATCTGACTACTCGCTTACACCCTAAACAGGTATGCAAAACTCAAATAACATGTTCCATATATGAAAGCAAAATTGGCTGTGTACAACTGTACAACCGCTCTATGGATGTAGAGTCTGGTTTCAACCCATCTCATCATAAAAAAAAATGAAAGCTAATTAAGAGGTAGAAACAACAGAGCTAGCTATAAGCAGGAGTGCAGGAGCCTCCCCTGTGAGGTATGTACTGGAGTACCTAGCAAAAAGAACACCTACCAGAACTACTTTGATAAATGCAAACAGTGATGCTATTGTCGTTTGAACATGACTGATAAGTGTCTCTAGGACAGGGTTTTCAATTTTGATTTCGGCTAAAATTTCGGCCATTTTTATAGAACCGAAATTTAGGTTTTTTTGGCTGAAATTTTCTAAAATTTTGATTAAATTCACAAAAAAATTGAGAAAACCCGAAAATATCGACCGAGATATTGACTTGCCGAGAGGGTTTTCGAAAGATTGAATCCATTATATGCCACTGACTTTATCATAGGTCTATGATATACCATTGACTTTGTTATGTTCTACAATATATCATCGACTTTTGCTTAACTTTTACGTTCACTGAGTTAGTCTCCGTTAGTACTGTACAAATTTATCGAAATGACCAAAATACCCCTGGGACAGAAACTTTCAAAAATTTTGAAATATCGGATTTTAAGTTTTTGCCAAATTTTGGATATTTACAATCTTATGTTTATAATATGATATTTTGGAATTTTTATTCAAATTTCGGAAGTTTTTTTCTAGGGGTATTTTGGTCATTTGGGCAAAATTGTACGGTGCTAATGAAGGATAACCGGATGGCGATGGTAAATCGTAGAATTTAAGCAAAAGTCGGTGGCATATTATAGAATGTGATAAAGTCAGTGGCAACTCGTAGATCTGTAATAAACTCAGTGGCATATAATAGATTCTCTCTTTCCGAAATTACCGGAATTTCGGAAATTTCGAAACTAAAATTACAATCCCTGCTCCAGGGCTGCATTGTTCATAAGGATGTAGTACGTCGTAGCATCTTCCACTGCAAGAGTAAAGACATGATTCGAAAGACAACAATTAGCGACGTGTCCATTTTGCAGCTTTATCGGTCTATAAAATTATTAAGGGCGAGTAAAGCTGTGGAAATCAAATTTTTATAGTATAAATGTATGGACGGATTAACTGGTATGAACACGTCCTCGGCCCCAAGGCCCAACAGCCCAAGGCTAACATTCTGTCTTGGCCCATTACGCCTACTTTCCATTGCGGTCAAGATATTCTTATGGAACTTGTCGAGAAAACAGAAAGAAATCTGTCCAGCAAACGCAACAGGCAGCATTATATATCAGCCTTGCTAATAATAAACGGCATCAATTGTCTCTAATTACAGAAATACCGGCTCGGGTTACAATTATCTATTTATAGCCAGCATCAATTACGATAATTAACATTATCTAAAAAAATTGCGATAATTAACACTATTCACGAGGCCTCTATATAAATAGATCGTCTACTCGTCCAGTACGAGAGCCTGCAGATTATATTCTTCTCTAAAAGATCATCGAGCCCTGCAAAAATCAGACCACAAATAATGGAGATGAAGAACGTCGATTCTCGGTTGCTGTTTCTGCTGCTGCTGATCATCGGATGCGCTGCTGTTCCTGCAGTGCAATGTAAGGGCAATCCTAATTAGAAATTATCGACTCTGGGCTACGGCGGGAGCTAAACGCCTGGTGGAGATATTGCCTTAGTGTCTATTCGATCTTTGTAAATATTACCTTTTCTCCTTACATGTAAATATTGCTCCCTGCTTTATTCAATGAATGGCAAGCTTTGCCGTCGTTAAAAAAAGAACTATATACTCAGCGGGTGTGGTTGGTTCAACATAAACTCTCATCCAATCACCTCTCTTATCTCTCCTTTTTTTTATCTATTGTTTTCATTCTTGATTTATGTGTAGAGGTAGTTTCTTACTAATGATTTCTTCATCTTTTTTCATCTCTCCTCATTAACTTTTTAGATACCTCGGTTTTTGTTTTACATGAAAATGCATTTAACACTATGAAAATTAGATGAGATGGAACGTTGAGTGCCCTTAGTTTATCTCCACATATATTGTTAATTGACTTTGTTTCTTTTGGTGGAGGTGAACTTAATGATTCGAAAAGGATCTCTTAGCATGAACACCTAATAAATCTTATGCAAAATAGGGTAGAACAAAGGGTGGATTATTGACCAGAATTGTTGATGCCATTAATTGTTCGTGGTTCAAAAGCGTCTGTTGATGTAGATGTTAGTGTAGTGCAGATTCACCTGCAGCAGAAAACTCAACGCCAAAATGGATTAGCACTGGTGCATGTGGACCTTAATTAAGATCGATGGCGTATGTATATTGTTTTGGGGGTGGCTTAAATCAAAGTCCAAACATCTTTTTAATTAGTCTCGAGAATACTGATCAATATATATACAGAAAATTCCTTAGGTTCCTCGGAGTTTTCAATTAAATTTTTCCCCTAAATTTTGTTTCGTTCCTTACGTGTCTGAGTTCTTGATTATTTTGGATTCCAATTTCCAATCCGTGCATTCTAAACCCTTGAAGCCCAGACACCTTAAAGCACCATATGACCGTCCTATATACATCTAGCTAGTCGACTGCGAGTTAACCGTTAGACTCTTTTAGAAATAATAATTAGCATACTTCCTCTGTTTTATATTATAAGACTTTCTAGCATTGCCTACATTCATATAGATGTTTGCTAGAAAGTCTTATAACCTGATGAAACGGAGGGAGTAGCTTCAAGATGTTTGCTACAGGATGGTGAAGGCCGCCCAGATCCGGGCCGTCGCAGTCGGATCTTGCAGGGAGACAGCCGGCGGTAGGGTAGTGTGATGAGGCGGCGGCGGTTGGCAGTGGTGGCGGCGGAGTATGAAGGTGGTGGCGAAGGAGAAGAGAGGGGATCCGTCGGCGGCGGGGATGAAGATGGCGGCGAGGATGGCGACAGCAGGCAGGACTCGGTCGCGCCGAAAGCGGATCCGGCCCCCTGAGGACGGATCTGGTGCAGGGCGAGCTCGCGGCGGTAGCGGCGCGGCGGAGCTGCGGCGACGGTGTCGGTCGCAACGGCGCAGACTTCGTGGCGATGGTGACGGTGGCAACGGCGTGGAGCTTGTGGCGATGGTGGCGGCAGCGGTTGGACGGCGGCGACAGCACGGTGGCTGGTCGACGGAAACGGCGGCTGCCGGCGGCTGTGGCAACGGGGTGCACTCGCGGTGGTGATAGCGGCGCGGAGCTCGTGGCGACGGTCGCGGCTAGACGGCGGCGAGGGGGCTACGGCTAGTCGGCGGCGAGGTGTCCGTCGGCAGCAGCGGCTGCGGTGGTGGTGACCGTATCTACGGTCGGAGGAGGCATGGCGGTCTCGGACGGCTAACCGGGGGCGTGGCAGACGGCCGCACCTGGCCGGCGTGGTAGCGATTGGAGGGGTCGGAGGGCGGCTTGGTGCAGAGAGGCGCAGCCGATGGCAGTGGAGGCCAGCAAGGCGCGAGAGGCGCGGCCGGCGGCGAGGAGGCCCGCTTGGAGCGAGAGGCGTAACCGATGGCGGGAGGCCGGATTGGCGCGAGAGGCGCGTCCGGTGGTGGAGGCCGGCGCAGCGCGATGAGGCGCGGCCGGCGGTAAAGGAGGCAACCACGGTGCGATATGGAGCTGCCGGGGGTGTGGCGCGGTCTTGGGTACATGAAGGCTGGTCGGAGGGGGCGCCGGTGCAGTGGTTCCACATGTCAGCAGAGGTTGAGCGGTGGTGAAGCATTGGTGCGACAACCATGGACTTGCAGGTGATGAGCGGCGGGTGAAAACCCAGCCCGGCCTTTGCCGGACCGACAACAATGGTTCATTCCCCCTCCTAAGGGCGTTGTCGTGCCGTCTCATCCCTTAAGGGTGTTTGCCGGGCGAAAGCCCAGTCTTGGCTCTTTTGAGTCCTTGACGGACGGCGGTGGTGGTTTTTCATCGCTTCTCTCCTTGGAGACGTCGTTTAGGCATCCCCTTGTCGAAACCACTCGAACGATTGGTGCAAGCACACTCTAGATAGAGTTAGGCTTTGTGTTGGTTGTAAGGGCGTTTTTGGGCATTTTCGTCCGTGTTCCTTTGTTGGCCTAGCGGCGGTCGGTCACGCTTAGCGGCAACCTGTTCGGTGCTAGTCTTCTCTTGGACCTGTGTGTTGGCGCTATCGGTGTGTTGGTGGTGGTATATTTTTTCCCTTTTTCCTGGTTACGACCTTCTAGGAATGTAATCTTGTAATTTTTTTTTTGCTTTATCAATAGAACTTCGTATCGTCTCGTGCGAGTCGCTCAAAAAAATATCTACTTTAGAGAATCAGGTTCTTAGGCCCTGTTTAGTTTGCGAGACGAAAAGTTTTGATGTGTCACATCGGATATACGGGAACACATTTGAAGTAATAAACGTAGACTAATTACAAAACATATTACAGATTCCGCTTGTAAACTGCATGACGAAATTATTAAGCCTAATTAATTCACCATTAGTAAATATTTACTGTAGCATCACATTGTCAAATCATGGAGCAATGAGGCTTAAAAGATTCGTCTCGCAATTTACACGCAATCTATGTAATTAGTTTTTTATCTATATTTAATAATCCATGTATGCGTCCAAACATTCAATGTGATAGAGTGAAAAGTTTTTGTTTGGAAACTAAACAGGGCCTTATTCATCTAAAAGCCTGAAACAACGTGAGTCTGTTATGTCATTATTAGATTGCAAATCATAAAATGGTACTCACACCGTCCCAAAATATAAGCATTTTTTACCTTAAAACAATCTTTGAGGCGCTACTCTGACCAATAATATCTATAAAATTAAGACGTTTTAAATAAAAAGACATATATTTTATGATAGTTTGTTTAATGATAAATCTAGTAGCATCAATTTAAAATGATCTTTTTTATTTTTTTCACTATTAATGGTCAAAATTAAAATTGTTTGACTTAGCATTATTTTACAAATGCTTATATTTTAGGATGAAGGGAGTAGTATTCTTGAATACCATTATCAAATATCAATTATTTATGTGGAAAAATATGTCGAGCTCAAACTGTCCTTTTGCATTATCGATGACCTTGACCAACATAGCCCCAGCACACACGATAAAGACTAGAGACGGCCAGCTGCAAGTCTGCACTAGCGTACTGCATACGTACTGAAATTGGTAGCTTCTCACTCTCCAAGTCAGTCTCACAAGTCCACATTAAACAAGCATCACCACTCGTAACTAGTAACAAAAAATGACCAATAGTACCGATAATCTTTTGTTACTACTGCTCCTCTTCTTCTCCGGCTCCAGTGCGGAGCTTGATGACGGCGGCGAGCTCCAAACGCTTCTGACCATCAAGCGGCATTGGGGTAGCCCTGCTGCATTCAGCTCATGGGAGGTGAGAAGTTCTAATTCTTTTGGTTACTGTGATTGGGTAGGAGTTGCTTGTACAGATGGCCAGGTTACATCCCTCTCCTTCCAGAGCTTCCAAATAGCCAATCCAATCCCAGCTTCTATTTGTAGCCTTAAGAACCTGAAGTACTTAGACCTCTCTTACAACAACCTCACCGGTGATTTCCCCACAGTGCTCTACAATTGCTCAGCTTTGCAATTCCTTGACCTGTCAAACAATGAATTGACCGGAAGCCTTCCTAGCAGCATCGACAAGTTGTCCTTGGGGATGCAGCACCTCAACTTGTCAAGCAATTATTTTATTGGTGATGTTCCCTCGGCTATTGCCAGGTTCTTGAAGCTCAAGTCACTGGTCCTTGACACTAACAGCTTTAATGGGAGCTATCCAGGAGCTTCCATTGGAGGCCTTGTGGAGCTTGAGATACTGACGTTGGCATCCAACCCGTTCATGCCGGGTCCAATTCCGAATGAGTTTAGCAAGCTTACAAAGCTGACATATCTGTGGCTATCCTGGATGAATCTGACTGGTGACATCCCTGATGCTCTGTCAGCATTGAAGGAGCTCATACTATTGGATTTGTCAGAGAATAAGATGCAAGGAAAGATCCCGAAGTGGATATGGAAGCTTCAGAAGCTCGAGATGTTGTACCTCTTTGCAAGCAATTTCAGTGGCGAGGTTGGTCCTGACATCTCAACACTCAATATGCAGGAGCTTGATCTATCCATGAACAAGCTCACCGGATCAATACCAGAGGACATTGCAAACTTGAAGAACTTGAGACTGCTATACTTGTACTACAACAACCTCACTGGATCCATTCCAAAAGGTGTCAGTATGCTTCCAAACCTCACTGACATCCGTCTCTTCAATAACAAGCTCTCTGGGCCCCTACCCGCAGAGCTTGGAAAGCATTCGGAATTGGGGAATTTTGAGGTGTCCAACAACAACCTCTCTGGTGAGCTGCCTGATACGCTCTGCTTCAACAAAAAGCTCTACGACCTTGTGGTGTTCAACAATAGCTTCTCCGGCGTGTTCCCAATGAACCTTGGGGACTGCGACACCATCAACAACATCATGGCATACAACAACCACTTTGTCGGGGGACTTCCCTGATGTTAGCTTCAGCCATAATCCTGTGCCGTAGTATCGGTTACTGTAACGCGTCTAGTGTTGTCGTTTCTTCAGTTTCGTCAGAGTTTTCTTCAGTTTCGTCCGAGTCTGTTTCTCTGTTTCTTTTTCCAGTAGGCCGAGTCTTCCGGGTCGTCCGTCGTGTGCGAGTCATCCGGGTTTCAGCGTCGTGGTCGCGTCGTCGTGAATGATGGCGTAGTGGTGTCAGTTTGAGTCTGTACAAATTGGCTATATATGAGCATCAGAAAAGTCGCAGTGGGTTTTTTGGCGGCACCAAAAAACTCTGTTCGTGTTCATCGTTCTTCTGAGATCAGTGAATTCGCGCGAGAGAGAGATAGTGAGTTTACACAAATCTTGGGCTTGGCTTTCATTTGGTATCAGAGCCATGTCCGCTCCCACCGGCGGCACGTCTCGCACTCCCCGGCGAACAAGCCGCCGGCTCTCGCCGTCTCCGCCAAGGCCGCGCGGGCGACAACTCGTCGTGCAGCGGATCGTTAAGGAAGGCGGCTCAGTCTCCTATCCAACGCTCACACGCTCAAATTACTCCGATTGGGCGGTGTTGATGCGAGTCAATCTCCAGGCTCAAGGTCTGTGGGATGCTGTCGACACCGGCGATGTCTCGTATCAGGAGGATCGCCAGGCACTTTCAGCCATCTTGCGAGCGGTGCCGGCTGAGATGGTCCGACCGCTCGCCGAGAAGGACAGTGCCAAAGACGCCTGGGACGCGCTCAAATCCATGCGAGTGGGCGCAGATCGTGTTAAGGAGTCCCGAGCACAGAAGCTGCGCCAAACTTTTGAGTCCATGCGATTCAAGAATGGCGAACTCCTGGAGGATTTCAGCCTTCGTCTCCAGAGTGTTGTCAGCGATCTTCGTCTCCTTGGAGATGATCTGTTTGAAGAGAAGGTTGTTCGAAAATTGCTTCACGTCGTTCCCTGGAGGTATCGCCAAATGGCTCTATCGATTGAAACCTTGATTGATCTGACCTCGCTTTCTATTGAGGATCTGACTGGCCGGCTTCTCACCGTCGACGATCACCCCGACTCTGACGGCGAGGACGCGGGTCAGGCGCTCTTCAGCGAAAAGGAGGCCTCTTCTCACTTAAACAAGGAAGCTGGGCATAACTCAGCCGGGGGGAGCGCTTCCAGCTCGCGGCAACCACACCGCAGTGGGCGCAGACGCGACGGCAACGGCTCCGACGGCAAGTCGGGTTCGTCCCAAGCGGCGAGCCGCAATGTGTCCAAGGACAAATGCCGATACTGTGGCAAACTTGGTCACTGGGCCAAGGACTGTCGCAAGGCGAAGCGAGACCGCGAGAAGCTGGCTCAGGCAAATCTTCTCATCGCTGAGCCAGCTCAGCCCGCGGACGAAGGGGAGCCGACACTGCTGATGGCGCAAGTGTGCGAGCTTGCCCCTGCTACCGATCCTATCATTACTGATGGGGAGGTGACACTGAACGAGGAACGTGCTCATGTTTCTCTTCGTGATGAAGGAGAGCCCGTTGATCCAGACTGGATCCTTGACACGGGCGCTTCAAATCACATGACGGGCTCCCATGATGCCTTCTCCGAGCTTGACTCCATCGTGCGCGGCACTGTCAAGTTTGGTGATGCGTCGAGAGTCCGGATTGAAGGACGAGGCACGGTGCTGTTCGCCTGCAAGAACGGCGATCACTACGCACTCACAGGTGTCTATTACATCCCCAAGCTTCGGAGCAACATGGTCAGCCTTGGCCAGCTTGATGAGGCACGTTGCAAGACGGTGATCGAGGATGGCGTTCTCACTCTGCGTGATTCACAGCGACGGCTGCTGTGTAGGGTGCGCCGAGGAACTGGGCGCCTCTATGTTCTCCACGTCGAGCTGGCGCAACCGGTTTCCCTTCTCGCAAAGGGGAACGATCAAGCCTGGGTCTGGCACGCCAGATACGGGCACCTCAACTTCGACGCACTCCGCTCACTGGCGAGTCGCGGCATGGCGCGCGGCATTCCCACTCTGGAGCGGGTCACCCAGGTCTGTGATGGCTGTCTAATAGGCAAACAACGACGAGCGCCGTTCCCAACAGCGGCGTTGCATCGCGCCACTGGCCGTCTTGATCTGGTGCACGGGGACATCTGCGGACCCATCACGCCGTCGACACATGGAGGTAAAAAATACTTCCTTCTTTTGATTGATGATGTAACTCGCTACATGTGGCTGTTTCTGCTAACATCAAAAAGCGAGGCTCCCGCTACAATCAAGCGGTTCAAGGCAGGAGTGGAGGTGGAGACCAGCTGCAAGCTGTGTGTTCTCCGCACTGATCGAGGAGGCGAATTCACCTCTGTCGAGTTCGGGCTATACTGCGCGAACGAAGGCGTCGCCAGGCAGCTAACGGCGCCATACTCTCCACAGCAAAACGGCGTCGTCGAGCGCCACAACCAGACGGTTGTGGCAATGGCCAGATGCATGATGAAGGCCAAGAACATGCCGGGGAAGTTCTGGGGCAAGGCGGTCACAACTGCCGTCTACATCCTCAACCGGGCGCCGACGAAGAGCGTTCGTGACAAAACACCATTCGAGGCGTGGCACGGTCATACACCTGCTGTGCACTACTTTCGCACAATTGGCTGCGTCGTCTACGTCAAGGAGGTGAAACCACACATCAAGAAACTTGATGATCGGAGCAAGGCGATGGTTTTTCTCGGCTACGAGCCGGGTTCCAAGGCGTAACGTATCTACGACCCGGTGGCCAAGCGCATCGTCGTGAGCCATGATGCCGTGTTTGACGAGGCAGCGTCGTGGCCATGGGCGTCACCTGGGGAGGAGGATAGGGGGGCGTCTTCTCAGGAAACCTTCACCGTTCGCTACGAGGTAGCGGCGGTGGAAGTGCCGTCCCGCCACTCCGACTCCATGTCGTCGCCGGCTCACTCGGGAACACCGGCGCCATCAATCTCTGCCTCACCGGGTGTCCCAGCGGTGGAGTTCGTGTCGCCGCCTGCGGAAACGCCTGATGTCGACGACGACAACGCAGGGCCACATCGTTTCCGGACGGTGGCTAACATCCTCGACACAACCTCACCAATTGAGCTCGACCCCGACGAGCTTCATCTGGCTGTTGCCGAGGAACCTAGTAACCACACTGAGGCGGCACAGGACGCACTCTGGCAGCGAGCGATGCAGGAGGAACTAAAGTCCATCGAGGAGAACAACACGTGGACTCTCGCTAATCTCCCTGCTGGCAAGCGTCCCATTGGCTTGAAGTGGGTGTTCAAGCTCAAGAAGGACGAGATGGGCGCAATTGTCAAGCACAAGGCCCGACTGGTCGCCAAGGGTTACGTTCAGCGGCAGGGGATTGATTTCAACGAAGTATTCGCCCCTGTCGCCAGAATGGAATCCGTGCGGTTGCTACTCGCTATTGCAACTCACCTTGGGTGGTCTGTGCATCACATGGACGTGAAGTCAGCCTTCCTGAACGGAGAGCTGGAGGAGGAGGTGTACGTCGTCCAGCCACCAGGTTTCGTCGACGACAAGCACCCACATCAAGTCTTGCGCCTGAACAGAGCACTTTATGGCCTGCGTCAAGCTCCTCGTGCCTGGAACGCGAAGCTGGATGTTAGTCTTCATGACCTCGGGTTCACGCGGGGCATCACAGAACATGCTGTGTACACGCGCGGGACCGGGAACGCGCGGCTAATCGTCGGCGTCTACGTCAACGATCTCATCATCACCGGCGCTCACTCTGAAACAATTCAGAGTTTCAAGGGGGAGATGCACTCCCTATTCCGGATGAGTGATCTTGGATTACTCAGCTACTACGTCGGCATTGAGGTTCATCAAGGCAACGATGGGATCACAATAAATCAATCCACTTACGCGCAGAAGCTCTTGAAGATGGGTGGCCTGGCGGGATGCAATTCAGCTTGCGTTCCCATGGAACCCAGATTGAAACTGACGAAGAACAGCGATCGACCAAGTGTTGATTCAACCTTTTATCGCAGCTTAGTGGAGAGTCTGCGGTACTTGGTGCATTCACGGCCGGACATTGCTTTCGCTATGGGCTACGTCAGCCGATTCATGGAGTCACCGCGCGATGATCATCTCACGGCGGTGAAGCACATTCTGCGCTATGTTGCAGGTACTGTGAACTATGGTTGCAAGTTTGCACATTCAGGAGAAGAGGGGATCCATTTGCTGGGATTTTTCGACAGTGATTTGGGGGGAGATGTGGACGATCGGAAGAGTACCTCTGGTGCTCTCTTCTTCCTCGGCTCAAGCCCGGTTGCATGGTAGTCCCAGAAGCAGAAAGTGGTCGCTCTTTCCTCCTGTGAAGCTGAATACATCACCGCCACTGGAGCGGCGTGCCTCGGCATATGGCTAGCTCGATTGCTGGCTGAAGTGCTGGGAAGTGATCCGGGGAAGGCTCTCCTCAAGGTCGACAACAAGTCGGCTATCTCCCTGTGCAAGAATCCGGTTTTCCATGACCGGAGTAAACACATCGATACAAGGTATCATTTTATCAGGCAATGCATTGAGGAGAAAAAGGTTGAGGTGGAGTTCGTTCCTTCGGACGAGCAGGTTGCTGACATTCTCACGAAGCCACTCGGACGAATCAAGTTTCAAGAGTTTCGCAGTATGGCGGGCATCGTGCAGATTGTCACCCGGCGACAGGATTAGGGGGAGTTTGTTAGCTTCAGCCATAATCCTGTGCCGTAGTATCGGTTACTGTAACGCGTCTAGTGTTGTCGTTTCTTCAGTTTCGTCAGAGTTTTCTTCAGTTTCGTCAGAGTCTGTTTCTCTGTTTCTTTTTCCAGTAGGCCGAGTCTTCCGGGTCATCTGTCGTGTGCGAGTCATCCGGGTTTCAGCGTCGTGGTCACGTCGTCATGAATGATGGCGTAGTGGTGTCAGTTTGAGTCTGTACAAATTGGCTATATATATGAGCATCAGAAAAGTCACAGTGGGTTTTTTGGCGGCACCAAAAACTCTGTTCGTGTTCATTGTTCTTCCGAGATCAGTGAATTCGCGTGAGAGAGAGATAGTGAGTTTACACAAATCTTGGGCTTGGCTTTCACCTGAGAATATATGGTCATTCGCAAAGCTCACCAACATCATGATTTACAACAACAACTTCACCGGCAATCTACCGAGTGAGATATCATTCAACATCACTAGAATTGAGATAGGGAACAATATGTTCTCCGGTGCCCTCCCATCTGCCGCCATCGCCCTGAAGAACTTCATGGCGGATAACAACCAGTTCTCTGGAGCACTACCAGATGACATGTCAAGGTTCGCTAATCTCACCGAGCTGGACCTTGCTGGGAATAGGTTGTCCGGCTTGATTCCACCATCTATGCAATCTTTGACAAAGCTGACCTCCCTCAACCTTAGCAGCAACCAGATTTCCGGAGAGATCCCTGCAGTACTTGGGTTAATGGATCTAAACATTCTTGACCTTTCGAACAACAAGCTCACTGGTCACATACCTCAGGAATTCAATGATCTACATGTCAACTTTCTCAACCTCTCATCCAACCAACTTACTGGCGAGATCCCAGCGGCATTGCAAAAGCTAGCATATGACGACAGCTTCTTGGATAACCCTAGTCTCTGTTGTCAATCAGAATCCGGCATGCACATCAGGACATGTCCCTGGAGTCAAAGCATGAGTCATGATCACCTTGCACTGAGCATAATTGCTATATTGGTCGTTCTTCCCTGCATTACTCTTTCTAGTGTCGCCATCACCGGATGGCTTCTCCTCCTCAGGCGCAAGAAAGGTCCACAAGATGTCACGTCGTGGAAGATGACACAATTCAGAACGCTAGATTTCACCGAGCATGACATTGTCAGCAATATCAGCGAGTGCAATGTGATTGGTAAGGGTGGCTCAGGGAAAGTGTACCGTATCCACCACGCCGGTGACGTCAAGACAGGACGACATGGTGGTGGCTGTACCCCAAGGACGGTGGCCGTGAAGAGGATCGGCAACACCGGCAAGCTGGACACGAACCTCGACAAGGAGTTTGAGTCGGAGGTGAGGACGTTGGGTGACCTCCGGCATAGCAACATCGTCGACCTTCTCTGCTGCATCTCTAGCCAGGAGACGAAGCTGCTCGTCTACGAGCACATGGAGAACGGGAGCCTGGATCAATGGCTGCACCGCTACAAGCGAGCCGGCAAAAGCGGGCCGTTGGACTGGCCGACGAGGGTGGCCATCGCCATTGATGTTGCTAGAGGCCTCAGCTATATGCATTTGGATTTTGTGCAGCCGGTCATCCACCGCGATGTCAAGTGTAGCAACATTCTTCTCGACCGCAAGTTCAGGGCCAAGATTTTGGGCTTGCTCGAATCCTTGCCAAGTCCGGTGAGTCGGAGTCGGCCTCCGCCGTCTGTGGCACCTTTGGCTACATTGCTCCAAGTATCTAATATTTTTTATAACTTTTATCGTGCTCTCTACTGTAAAAGAAATGATTTCAACTTCTATATTTTTGTAAGCAAAGTCATCATATCTTTATCACCTTAATTAATTATTGGAACTAAAATCAATAGGGTATAGTTGACAAATTACGGCTAAAAATTCCTACTACTATTTCTATTTGTAGTAGAATGCTTCCAGCATAGGATTTATTAAAGTACTCATTTATTTTTGTCACAACCTACACTAGAGGGCACATAGAGAATATCATAATGTTCCATTATAATCTGTCTGAATTTGAGGTGTGCATACATTTGGTGTATTAATTTGCTTATTGCAGAGTACGTATACAGGTCAAAGGTAAGCGTCAAGGTGGACGTGTACAGCTTCGGTGTGGTGCTGCTAGAGCTGGCCACCAGCCGAGGGCCACAAGATGGTGGCACGGAGTCCGGCAGCTGCTTGGCCAAATGGGCATCGAAGCGGTACATCAATGGTGGCCCGGTCGCCGACTTGGTCGACGGCGAGATTCAGGATCCTTCCTACCTGGATGACATGGTGGCCATGTTTGAGCTCGGCGTGGTTTGCACCAGCGAGGAGCCGGCGTCAAGGCCGCTGATGAGTGATGTTCTCCACCGGCTCTTGCAGTTTGATCATAGGGGAACACATAGCGATGACGTAGTAGCTAAAGGCGTGTTTGACATCGATGATTCTTCGGATTGTATTGTTTAATTTGGATATTGAGATGATCAACCATGGGTCAAACAGTCCCAGTACGAGTGAATTGTCCGTTCTTCTCAACAAACCAAAGATTTTAAGATGAACTGACTACTCTGTGTGCAATTCAACAAGATGCATGGTTGTGCAAACAGTTGGATTAGCTTGAGTCATCGTTAGATTCATACTATGACCAGTAGAGGGCACCGTCAAAGTGTTTTCGTATAGGATATTAATCCTGCCTAGGTCTGGCCTTCCACTTTCACTCAACTCCGAATCCTCTACAAATAGAGCTGCAAATAGAGGAAGAATTAATGATCAGGTGTTGTGGAAGCTCATAGACTAAAGTTGCTTTCTCTGTGTCTACAGCAAGGTGAGAGATCAAGCCTGCGCAAGCTAGCTAATATGGAAGATAAGCGCACTGTCAAATGTCAAATTCTTCATCTGGTTGGGGAAAAAATGCCTCATAGCCGATAATCTCCTCAAAAGAAATTGGCCACATCAACGGAGTTGCCATCTATGTGCTTCACCTCACAAAGATTGAAGCATTTGTTCGTCTCTTGCGTTTATATATATATATACCAACAGAATTTGGAGTGTTGAAAGCCTGGGTGGGTATATCCCTTTTCAACTTACACGACATGGGTGAGTGGTGGTGGCGGTGCTTTTCGGATGAACTACAGGAAATCCTTCAACACGTTCTTCATGTTGGTCTGCTGGTCGATTTAGAAAGGAGAGAAATGCCAGCGTGTTTGAGGGGTACCGTCTTGCACGCTTGGGCAGTCATTTGGTGAAACGGTTTTGCTATGTCCCTTGTGTTAGATTTTTGGGCTCCTGTCTTAGATGAAAAAAAAAATCCTTAGCAGTTACACTTATACACTTAGTTATAGCGCACTTACACTCTGTTACAATGTACTTACATTTTTAGCTACAGTGCATCTAAATTAGATTTTTTTTTCAACAGTGTTTTTTCTCTAGATTTATGATTTTTTTGGCATATTTGTCTTTTTTGTTATTTTATTTAAAACGGGTTGTATAGATTGGTTGAAAATTCTGTAAGATTTGAAGCTCCAAATCTATCAAAAAATCAATAGGTTTTCAAATCCTTGGTGAAATCAAAGATGAAGTATTACTTTCAAAGAGAGCAAGAGTTTTCAAATCCTTTTCTAAGTAGCTCCGGTAATGTAAGTGTTAAGTTTCTCTAGTGATTCATCACTAGCCTCAACAGTGTTATGTCGATGTCAAGTACTTCGTGGTAAGAAAACCCTTCCTAACCTTAATCAAAATGGTTGCCCTTCTTCAGCCAACCCATCTAAAAACATATGACTAGGGCTGCTGCTCTTTCCAATTCATTTTTTATGTTTTGGACAACGACACGTCCTCCAAAACACATCTTTAATTATATTTTTTATCGTGATAAGAAATTTGCCACAGAAATTATATAGGGATAAACAAACTAAAAAAATGTGTCTTTACAAACACTTTTCTTTGTTAAATTTTCTATAGGAGATTGGGAAAATCCTCTAGTACTCCATCCGTATGAGCTTTTGGAAATTCAATAGGCCCAACCTCTCGAGCTACTCTATTTATCCTCCACCTTATCTCTTGGTGCTAATGGGTGTTTAGTAGCCTCTCTAGTCATATTCAAACCACCTGTCGTCAATTTGATAGTGCATTGGATTTACTACTAGTTGATTATTAAGGGTGGACTTCTTTTTCTCACAAGTATAAAATTAAGTTTAAGGCGATTTCAATTTCGAATTATCATAGTCGTTTCATAACTGGTTAGGAAGGATATGACACAAAATAGTTATACTTTAATAACGTAATATTTAACTGAAACAAATAAATTCACAAGGTAAATATAGCATAAATATAGGCACATATAAGATTATATATTCTATCCTCTCCTGTCATTAATATGCGTTATTTTTAATAATAACGTCATATGTTAAAGACCGGAGAGAGTATATATATACAAAATTGAAGTATTACAAGTACCTGTTTTATCTACCTTATCCCCAGTACCCCACTCCTCCCCTCTCTCTCTATATATATATATACAACCGCATATGCTATGCAAAAGGATCCAGCAATCAGATTATCATTTACATATTAAATATCCAAAGAGTACGTAAGGGTAGTAGTAAAATCTAGCATGGTGAAGTGCGGTAATGGACATGTCTATGCAGTACTAATCCTGCTGCTTCTTGGGTGCTTTGCTATCCATGCACAATGTAAGTGTTTCAATTTGTTTGTTTTTCAACAAAATTTGAAATCCTATTTTGCCTATACTGATTTTACCCTTTCATATACTAATCCTTTTTTTAAAAAAAATTCTTTTGACAAATAGGCCGTGCCATGGATGACATGTTCGGGGAGAAAATTAATTTGCCACCGTCGCTGCCGTGCACACAAGGATCGAATACAGAGAAATGCAGAGACTGCTGGTGTTGTATGCTCGTTGAAAACGATATCTGCTATCCGTCTTTGGACCTTTGCAAAGCAAGCTGCGGAAAGATAATAAATTGATAAGTGCTAATGTACTGTGATGAGACAATTTAGCAACAATTAATTCGGAATAATATGGAGATGTATGTTGTGTTGGAATTCTTGCATGCTGGTAATAGTTGCTAATTAGTTTTTGTGGTTGAAACGCTGCTAAACTAGCTAATCGTGTAGTATAGGGCTGTTCACTTCGATGCTATTTTCAACCTTATCAAATTTTAGTAAAGTTGTAAAAAAAAATGGCTACATTTAGTTTGCTGCCAAATTTTGATAACTATATAAGAAATCCTGCCAAATTT